>NC_088643.1:40108912-40168912 GCF_964019385.1 Sycon ciliatum
CACACACACACACACACACACACACACACACACACACACACACACACACACACACACACACACACACACACACACACACACACACACACACACACACACATGTGCAAACGTTTGTATAATTGCGAATCTGTCCTGTATAACCAGGTACTGAGTGTCCAAGGTCAAATGACTAGTGTAGAGTCCTGAAAAATAGTACTTTATATCCCATAGAATATTCAAACACCCATAGTAATTCATATGCAGAGTACTTTATTATTGAAGGTCACTGTATTTACATCACACATAGCCTGACATGGCTTGAGTACAGTAGTAGTTCAACACACACTTACTTCCATAACGACGCCAGGATGTCATGAGACAGACACTGCAGCAAACAGAGGAGAGGAGCGACAACTCACCAAAAACCCTCGCAGCACATGTAGACTGCTGTGCATGACATACGGGTACCTAGGGCTGAGTCGGGTAGCATTTTCTACGGGTATCGGGTTCGGGTAGTTTTCCACGGGTAGCACGGGTACCCGATCGGGTAATGTGTCCACGGCAACACCACAATGCACCCCTTCCCTTACACTCTGGGTAGACATCAAGAGTATGTACTCTTGGTAGACATGCGGAGCATTACATGAATTTGTGCACGTGCACTGTACATGATGTCATCCACGACTTCGGGTTTTCGGGTACTATTCTGTACCCGTCCACCCGATGTCGTCACGGGTAGCACGGGTAACCGACTACCCGTGCACACCACTACTGGTAACAGAGATATACCATTATAAATTTATAATTACAACTGACGAGCTAGGTCTGCCACTTCATTGTATAAATACATTTCCATTTACAATTATCCATCCTGTTACATGTATTTGCTGCTATTGTGGTGTGACCAAGACCTTACACCCACCTCACTTATCACAAGGGAACTTCAAGTACTTTAAAAAAATACTAGTACTGTATTGGATTTCCAGCACATCGTCGTCCTGAAATAATCCATTTCAATCACCCTATTTCTGTTTTTTTAGGTCAAATTTCAATCTTTCTATCTCACACCCCACCTCGACGACCACACTACTGATGCCCATGCATTCCTGAATATACGCATAGGCAGCCAATGCAAACTCATGCTAGAAAGTAAACCTACCCTTGGAAGCGCAAGCACAAGAGGGTCACGGTGACTACTTACCTCCACCACTGACAAGAGAGAGAAAGACTTCAGTACTAGCCCCACCTGTGTGCCATCTGTACAATCAATGAGCAAACCCTTGAAGAACCAGCCAGCCAGCCAGCCAGCCAGCAAACACACACACACACACACGCACACACACACACACACACACACACACACACACACACACCACGTACACACACACACACACACCACGTACACACACACACACACACACACACATACACACGCATGCACGCACATACATACATACACACACACATGCGAAAGCTTGGCAGAATGAGACACACCTTTCAAAATTCACCGGGGAAGTGGAATAGGTCTTTTTTAATACTTTGATGTAAAATATATTTGCAAATCACCTTGCATTTTGTGGCAACTAACTGCCCTACTTCACCTCATAAAAGGTCATGACCGTGAGCTCATATTGTGAATGCATGTCAATGGTATGGTTCAAATGATTGGCATCAATCTTGGTTCAGTGAGCCCGACTGAGGAATGTGGTGTGTGGCGTCCATTATGGTTATGGTGTATTCCGCACAGAAGACAGGGGCAGTTCTGAGATACGTGCTTCACCCTTGAGTCTCAACGTGCCTGCTCAGATATGAGAGGCTCTACTGTAAAACATGAATATATGAGTAGAGTATCTGTGTTGGGTAGAGCAGCATGGAGGAGAGCAACAGCAGTAGCAGTAGCAGTAGCAACAGCAGCAGCAGTAGCAGCAACAGCAGCACCAGCAGTAGCAACAGCAGCAGCAGCAGTAGCAGCAGAACCAGCAGCAGCAGCACCAGCAGTAACAGCAGTAGTCCTGGTACCCAACATCACTTACTGCTTTCTGGAGAAAGTCACCCAAGACAAGTTTAGCTTGCGCTTGCCCTGGTCTAGTGGCCAGTATGGCAGCATCTATAGTACACACGCACGCGCACACACACACACACACACACACACACACACACACACACACACACACACACACACACACACACACATCCAATGCAGCATGCCTTGTTCATCCTGCACTTACTTCCAGTACATGTACATTGTACACACTACAGTGTGCAGCACAACTCCATGTTGTACACAGGTACCTGTACAGTACTACTTCCAAGTACCAAGAGGCAAGAGTACATGTAAACCATGAGTGTGCTACTTCCCTATCATAACCAAGACTGCAAGAGTGTGAAACCCCAAGGCTTGAGCTGCAATGGGCTTATTTCTACTGCGTCACTTTCTGGAACAAGTATGATCAAGTGCGTCTACTTTTCCGTGCTTGTCACGTAGATATAGTACCAGTTCATCTGGTTCAGTGTCATGCATAGATCCACTGTCTGTAGTTCTGCTTGGACTACCGTGGCCATGACGTGCAAGGTCTTTGCACTTTTACTTTTCATCTCGGGTGACGCATGATGGCATTAGTGAGCCAAACGGCCGTGAAAAATTCACGGTTCGTGTGAGACTCGGCTAGAGGCCAAGTTTTCCGCATCTGTAGGAACACCATCACCCTCAAGGATCAAGGCGCAGATGCAGCTTATAACGTGGTGGGAGGTGAGTACTAGTAGATCAGACCCACCAGCATTTGGGCAAAGACCGAAACCCCCATTCACCACATCCATGAGTTCCAATTAACTGTAACAGCACGGCTGGAACAAATCTTACCGCTTCCAAGCAGGACTTGACTTGAAGCAGGTACCCTCTGTTTCTCAATCATGGTCTTAGACCATCCCACTATGCCTGCATGACCATGAAAGACTGATGCCAAAAAAGCCCCCCCCCCCCCTACACACACACACATCCGCACTTACATTCTAACTGGTCGTGTGCTGTTAGATTTGATAGGGCTTGTGATATACCATCAGGTCTATGCAGTGTCCAATTCTGCAAGAACAGTGAAGCAACATGTCACAGTAGCTATATATAGAGGGATACGGTCTACTTCAATTATCATACTTGACATGATTCTCAACTATTCAATGCCATGAACAAACCAAGACCAGGCATCAACAAAATAACAGCTGAAGTAGGGGGAGGGTCGATAAGGACGGGAAAGTAACAGATTTAAACATACCGTAATAACCAATGTCAATGACCCTACAATAGATGGGGAGATTCTAAATCTTACAAAGAAACATATGGGTGCTACAAAAAAACTTGCGTAAGAGTAAAAAGCCATTCGGGATAACATTTTTTTAGGGATTGATGGCTTCAACAGCATGGTTGATCAGGATATTCGATACACTGTGCCTTACCGATTTCTCAGGAACAGGGATGGAGAAAAACTTTCCTTTCAACTCACTGTAAAGAAAACCCAAACAACACAAACATCACAAGATGAACAATTTGCAGAAGTCTTGTCTTTTGAGCAGGACCAGTGCCAAACGGCCAGGCTCAGAGAAGTAACTCACATTGTCTTCACATCAGTGTTCTGACAACACAGCAGAGAGAATGAATGAATTGGTCGAGGACCAGCACTGTGACAGTACAGTGTGTTTTATACCAGACAATGCAAGCGTGCGTCACACTACACACGCAGCTGGAGTGTGAAAGGCACACACTCTGTGCAGTGAGAAATATCAGGTGCAACACAGATCGTGCAAGAGGGTGTGAGTTCGTGAATGGTGCTATATCTATCTGCCGGGCCACCAATGAATGATCAGGTTTGCAGCAACGGATATCTGCTAATACCTACTGGAAGTCACACAGGGTGATAGTGACAAATGGCATGGCAAACAGACTAAGCTATAGCCATGTGACAAAGCAGCCACCTCCTTGTCATATGCAAGGGACAGAATAGTGACTTCTTCTCCTGAGGACACTTGCAAACAAACTCTGGAGCACATGCTCAGGCAGGATTCATCACCACTCTTCACTTATCCCCTTTACTGTCTGAGCATAAGTAGCTATAGCAACTGTCCTTCACACATAGCATGTGATGGACATCACACATAGCATGTGATGGACATCACACATAGCATGTGATGGACATCACACATAGCATGTGATGGACATCACACTCAACACCAGCCACACCATAACTAATCCCACAATTGCAAGAGATGAACAGGACAGTTCTCACTCCTACTTTCATCACTACTTTCTGGCATCAACAGCCTTCACACTCATACACAGGAGCCTCAGCGTATCTTTTAAGGTCTTTGCTTAACCTACGTCCTGAGAAGAGAGATGCATGCATCCAGCTTCTTTATCAACTCGTCCTTGAGTTGGCCCTCCGGTAGGACAGCCACTGCCCCCTCGAACTTGGAGGGCAGATCTTCACAGCTGAACGGTACATGACCATCTGTGAGAGAGAGAGAGAGAGAGAGAGAGAGGGGGGGGGGGGGGAGAAGGAAGAGAAGCAACATTATGACGCCACATGCCGTGCAATGGTGTTCGCGGCATGGATGTGGCACGCCGTTGCAAAGAGTAGTCTAAACGCTGCGTTTCCAACAGTGATAACCTGTTTCCGATTTACCCAGATGTGTCCTTTAGAGGAAATAGATGACCGTGGTGTGTCTCTAGAAGGCCAGGTTACCTCAGCAATAAATTGGAGTTTGAATACACAGCAGAAGTACAGCAAGCGAAAACGAACACGAATAGTAGCCTACAAGAACTGTAGTACCATTGAGTGAGTACCGTAACATTCCGTTGATCTCTCCCCCCCCCCCCCCCCCCCACACACACACACACTCGTGCGCTGTGTCACGCCTAGCTGGTCTTTCAATAGGGAGACAGGAATTAGATCAAGGTTCTCAAGTGCAGTACCCGAAGCCAGAAGCCAAGCGTTCCCTGGGCCCTGTGGAAGTTTGGCTTGGCACTGGGCTTCAACTTTGTTGATGAAATCACTTATAGTTGATCAACATCCATTGCTACAGTAGCCATGCCATGCTGCAACGCACCGTAGCATGCTAGCACTGCAGTGGTCATCTGTGTGACTGGGTATGTGATTGCACTTCGACAGAGCAGCTCAATCTTCGTTTCTCCTTCGAGCAGTAACATCGACCGAAGAGTGCTTCCGATGCGCTCTCAAACATGCAGTGCAGTTCACAGCCAAATGAATCTACGACAGGGCTATGTCCATTTGTCCAGTCTCAGTATCAAAAGAGTCCGTTCAAGACCATGGAAAATATACAAAATTTCAAGGAAGAAGCTCCGAACCATTGATTTCCTGCACTGCGGTCGCTAGTTACGGGTCAAAAATCGACCTTGGGACAAGAAAAGGCGGTCGCTGGTTGAGTTGAGCAGGGGGTTGCTAGTCACAGTGCATTTTGAAAGTGAGACCGTCCGTGCCTGGCGAAGTGGTCATAGTACCAGGCTGGTTGCTAGTATAGTCACGGTGATCTTTAGCTGACCTCAGTGAGTACATGTAATGTGACCTCAGTGAGTACATGTAATGCAATACTCCATGCCAGGTATAAGATACAAAGCAATTTGAAAGTGTGCCGAAGAGCAGCCACCTTTCAGGCCAACCAACATCATCCATGCACCAGAATGTACCAGCACAGGGAAACACTACTCTGAAAATTATGCCAAGGTTGACCAAGATGTTAACAAATGGGTCTACATTGTGACACCATGCTTTTCACTCTCTCTTTTTTATATACACTTCGAACAGTTGCCATAGTCCAATAGCAGCCATTACCAATCAAAAAGTACCAGTATCTATCCGCCACTCATACACCTTGGTATATCAATATTCACTAAATAAACCTTGTAGAACGAAATTGTTACAATATTGACATTTTCAGGTGAAATCTACAATTTCTTTTTCGCGTAGCTTACCTTTCTCGAGACCCTTTGCAACGTCAGTCAGAAATTGACTAGCCGCTTTAGAAAAACGCGGCATGTCGGCGCAGTTTCTAATTCTACAACGACGTAGTAGCAAACTGAAAAACCTCACTCTTCTTCTGTCAGTAATGATGAAAAGCGGGGAAGCAAATCAAGCAATAGCGATAGGTATATAGGGTTCATTTTCATTCTTGATGTAAAACGTTGCATGTATTGAAAAATTATTATTAATTTTATAATATTATTTTTTCAAAAAATACAATCGACATGTACATAATTATGTACATGTACATGTGTAGGCGCGGGAAGGTTCGATATTTTGCCGCAAAATGTTGCTGCCTCATCGTCGATATTTTTGCTTTCATTTTGCCAGGCCACTCGATATTTTGCTCCATTTTTGCTCCAAAATTTGTGTCACGTGTGAGAAAACTGACCGAAAGTGGGTTACGTGTTGGCAAAAATGAGAAAAAGTGAGTCATGTGTTGGTAAAACTGTGCCGAAATGAGTCATGTGCACCGTATACCGGTATGTGTAAAATCTCCCAATTCCCAGCCAACACACCGATATTTTGCTCCATTTTGCCAGCAAATTCCCTTTCAAAATTCTTCGATATTTTGCTAGCAGACTATCGGGCTAGCTGTACATGTAGCTAGCTATAGCTAGCTGTGCAGATGCGTACATGTGAAAACCATGAAAACTGCATTCAGTCTTTTCAGATCGTAGCAAGAGATAAGATCAGAGTAGATTCTACATTATGGACTCTTGATCGTAGTATTCACTGAATACATGTAGAACTCAATCACATAAGTCATAAGCTACACTGTCACTGCTTGCAATTCATTGATTGGATTTAGGAATGGGTTTACAATTCAGCAGAAAGAAAGAAATTATTATTTCTGGGTAGAGCAAAAAAAAGGGCAGACTGAATAATAGTAAGACTACAAGCATGACCATGTAAAAGAGAATTGGTTGTTAATTCAATACGTGTACGCGCATATGCACATGTACACATTGGGCAAAGTGCATAGCTACAGTGGATACAACTGGAGACTATTGCACGACACGGCAGACAACACAGAGCAGAGAGCATCAGAGATCAAACACACGCATGCATGCATGCAACGGATAATCGCCACACAAGGATTTGTGAACAGCAGCCGAATCACACGCGTGCACAAAGTGGAATGTACATGTGCTAGTACAATGTACATGATGCAAGTGTGTGTGTGTGTGTGTGTGTGTGTGTGTGTGTGTGTGTGTGTGTGTGTGTGTGTGTGTGTGTGTGTGTGTGTGTGTGTGTGTGTGTGTGTGTGTGTGTGTGTGTGTATACCCATAATGTCGCGTATTAAAGCCGGGCGTATTCCTGTAGAAGCCGATGTAAAGGCTAGGCTTCTGTTCACATCAGGCTTCTATTCAAACCAAGTATTTCTATGTGTGTCAACACTAAAACCAGGCTAATGTGCCAACAGTGTATCTTGAAAATCAGGCTTGTATTCAAAACAGGCTTCTATTCGAGATAGGCTCTAATAAAAGACACTACGATACATAGAGACACACAGAGGTATATACCGGCTAAATAACTGTGCCTGCGTGAGCGCACACACACAGAGACATACAGCACTGAAGTACATGAATAGAACTGTGCCTGTGCAATCACAATAGTCTATAGAGACACACAGGAGGAGAACATGAATATAACCTTTGGACACACACACACACAAGGCCGGCGATTTGTACGTATGCATAATCATACTGTAAGAGAGCGGAGAAAAAAAGACTAAGTACTTGCCAGCAAGTCAAACAGTCCTGAGAAAAGAAAAAAACAAAAAAAACAAAAAAGGAGGTTGGGGGAAAGGCAGGCAAAGAATTTGCACGATTATCCATGATATGTATGAACTTAGAAGTACACTGGGCGTTTGTATCTCCAAGACTATACACGAGGAGAGAGGGGAAGAGAGGGAGACTGAGAGACAGACAGACAAAGGAGAGACAGAGTGGACAGCAAATGAAGCAGGACTCAAAACATCAATAAGGTGAACTTGGGCATGCGTAGAAAGGAGATCTTGCCATACTCCTATGACCTCCCACCATACATGGAACCTGCCGGCTGTTTCTGTAATGTCTGCAGAGACGAAATGACGATTCCGCGCATATTCTGAAACAAAAAATTATGGGGAAAATGAATTTTTATTAAAATAGTACGATTATCTACATAAACGTGTGCGTATTGATGATGCAAGTACAATTAAAAAATAGTATCATCAATACTCGTACAAACATACACGCGTACATGTACACATGCATTACCAACAGGTGATACTACCGTAAAATCCCGCCAGAGCGCCCCGTCTCTCTCATGCGCCCCTCCCTGACTTCTTGTCAGGGAAGTGATAATGATTGTATCCTCATATGACTCTGTGAAGTGTGTAAGGCTGTACTGTACTGCAGACATGTCCTCGACCTGGTTGGAAATGTGCGCAACAGTTCCCACCCTCTTAGCCAGGGATCGCACAACACCTTGTTTTTTAATGGGTCTGTACGACTCCCAGCTCTTGACCTTTGGTCGGTGTACGAGACGCAGGCACAGATTTCGTAGAGTGAGTACTTTTTCATGTAGTACTGAATGCGGCAAGTAGGACTCGCCCATCCGTCCCTCCCCAAATGGATCTACTCGAATGGTTGCGGAGGTAGGGGCGCTCTGGCGGGATTTTACGGTATTAGTAAAACAAATACTTTTTTTGTTCATTCGTCCAAGGCATGCACACTTCGTAGCAGAACAGCACCCATGTATTCTGAACTCTGGTTGATGTGCATTCAGCGCAGGCACCACATCCACGTCTATCATACATGTACGCATTATAGAATAAACTAATGATTCAACCCCTTGGGAAGGGAAGTTCAAAGATAGCCTTTGAGGTACAGTCAGACCTCGCTTATCCAGCCCTCTTTTATGCCCTCTTTTATACGGACTCCTCGCCATCCGGAAGAAAATCGTTGATTACCGATTTACAGCCTACGCCATGCATACATACAGTATGTGTTTTCGATTATCCGGTTCCCTCGCCTATCCGGATATTTTTGTGGAAAACGGATGCGTGTGGTTATGCGAGGTCTGACTGTAATACTATTTTTTTTTTTTAAACAAGTCCAATCGTTCCAAGAACATGTGCCCCCCCCCCCCCCATTCACTTTTTCTGAATTCTATTGATAAATGAGTCCATTATTTTATTAACGGTATCAGGTGACGGCAATGAGAACACAGGCCGACAGAAATTTCCAAACAATCGAACGGTCATATCATAGTACCTGTGGTTTGCAGAACTCCTCGAGCCACTGAAAGATGGATGACGACAATACCTCAAAGTTGTTAACCGAGATGCAGGCGTCAAAGGACTGGAAAAGAGTATCCATCACTGCTTTGAACTGGACAAGACAAGAACAAAATGAGAAAGAGTGCATCAACAGCCAACACATGGCGCACGATACACAAATCCCATAAAAATTGAAACTCAGATAGGCAAACTACTAGTAATCATAAAGAAAAATTGGTCCGGTGAGATAGCACGACTACGTAGTCTTGGGTCACACATGCCCTACTATGTCCTAGATTGAGGAAATGAAGAGTGCCAAGATATCGCTTTCTTCTTGCAATAATTGCTTTCTCTTGTCCACATGATCACTAGGACAAAACAGCTGAAACTGCTGTAGGACCACTAATATTAACGGACATTCTACTTCAAATGTAGAACACGATAGTTCTGCAACTACATATTATGTATGCCTATTTTCAACAGAGTCATGCCACACCATACTGGATAGCAGTTGAGACTGAGAGCGGCAGGGTGTTACACACACAGACACACAAACAAGAGAGAGAGAGAGAGAGAGAGAGAGAGAGAGAGAGAGAGAGGGGGGGGGGGCATGTTGGCTTACAACTTCAAATTTGGCAGCATCAGATACTTGAGGTGTCTTCTCGGGTGGCTACATGAAAGAAGAACAAATAACTAAAATAAGCAACATGCCAACACCGGTACACAGTCATTACCTGACAACAACAGTGTTCTGCATCGTACAATCCATTTAAAATCCATAACTGAGACTTACCAGAGCTGTATGTGCTTTGGCCAGTTGCTCATAATTCCTACACCATGGATAAGCATGCACACGCACACGCGCACACACACACACACACACACGCACACGCACACACACACACACACACGCACACAAACAATTAATATACTATGTCCAAGGACTTCCCAGAATCCCAGGTGAATCCCAGTTAGGACCTCGGGGAAGAAACAGAAAGCAAAAGAAGAGAGAGAGAACTTCAATATGTATACAGAAGGTCTTCCTTGCACTGTAACTCCCACTCTAAAAACAAGAAACCTGCATAGACGTTCACTGCGACTATGGCCGACATACCGTTTCATGATGCGAAGTGCGACAACTTCATTTCGTAATGCAACAAGATCTTGTTCCTGTTGCTGGCGGTGCTTCTTGAGATAAGTTAGATAGTCGATGGCTGGAGCAGCAGAAGCAGCAGCAGAAGCAAAAGAAACAATAACGTTGATAATGACAACAACAACAATGACAACAAACACAACAACAGCAACAACAACAACAACAACAACAACAACAACAACAACAACAACAACAACAACAACAACAACAACAACAAAAACAACAACGAAAGAAACAACGGCAGCAACAGCAGCAACAACACAAGCACTAAACAGCACTAAACAGAACGCCATTCCTCAACAATCAGGGGCATACCCATCTGTAGCAGCCCTGCTACCATGACTTGGATTAGCCGTAGATCCGCGCGGAACTCTGCACAAGCTGGATCTGGGCCCGTGGTTGTTTTTAGGAGCTGGAGATACTCGGTTGTGTTTTTGTTCCTCTGGAGTACGGGTTGTTTCCTTTGTAATTTGAATAATATATGTAACCCGAACCGAGTCCGCTGTTACACCATCGGCACGCTAAATGCAGGCAAGAATACATAACCCCTACAATGTGACTCCACATACACCTCTGCCACGACTCGCTCTCAGAATTATGTCACATTTCATGATGCAATCTACTGGACTGCACACAGAAATGAAACGCATTCGATCAACTTCACATCTCATATGCATACAGTCATAGAGCTGGGTACTTCATGAAAAATGACTAGAGTATTCTGAAACCGAGTCGGGACAGCAAACCATCGGGAGTTGCACATTTTTGGGAGCTACTCTTGTTGCAGCACACAAACATTTCAACAGTGGATGGAGTTAGGTGAAAAGCATGAGGGTCAGAACTTACAGCGCTGCAGAATGACCGCTTTGCTAAGCTTCTGCCCACTGTTATTATTGGTCTGGCAAGAAGGTATTAGCGATGCCAAGTCTTCATAGCCGTGCTGCGGTACAACAGAACAGAGCCACACACCACACACCACACACACACCACACACACACCACACACACACCACACACACACACACACACACACACACACACACACACACACACACACACACACACACACACACACGCCAATACAATGTACGTCAAGTTCCCACAAGCAGTGCAAGTACAATGTAATAACTATTGCTGTCCGACCACTACACCAAGCGTGACGACACTGCGAGTTAGAACCAAAACAATTGTTCTATCCGCTTTGTAGGAACACCTTGCTGTTGCCATGACACTCCATCAACACCATAGTTCCTTTCACTGTACTCCAACACATACTCATACATGTACAAGTACAATGAACCAGTGTACATGTAGAAACCCTCGTATCGGGACAGCTCCCTCGACGCTCCTTGCAGCCAGCTATTCACAGTCAAATCTGAAAAGGCATTCCCTGTCATGGTGGCCAGTCGAACGATTCAGCTCGTAATAGGCAATAATAGTCAGCACCTACAAACGTGTGTGCTTGCAAGTGGCATCGGCCCTCAGGCTCCTGGTACAGCAAGCCCAACTGAAGAGAATCATGTGCCATATCTACACTGGTTGTAGACAGTAGTGTACATGTATTCGGATTCTGAGATACCAGTATATGGCATCATCTAGCCTTCCAGCCACCAGGCGTCAAGATGAGCGAGGTTCTACTGGACTGCAGTGCTAGCTATAGATCTTCAGCAAGTTACAAGGACACAAGGTGTGAACATCTGATTGCAATGGGTTCAAGCCCGCAAAAGCTTGCCTCAAAACACATGAGAAAACCAATCTCCACAAATGGTGACAAGTTGACAACTCACCATGCTCCACACATGCACAGTACACAGACATTAGTATCATCACGGCTCGGTGGTGACAATACACCACGCTCCACATGGTACACATACCTTGATATCATCCCGCCTCTTTTGCTCAGCACTGGTATGAGCAGCACGACGATGGTCAGACTTGCGCCCAGACGATATCGGTGCCGGAGTAACAGCAGTACTTGAAGCATTTAAACTTGCCGTATCATCATCATCTTCGTCTATACACAGCCATATAAACGGACACACAGACACATTCAGAATGGCAGACTATGTACAACTGTGAAAAGAATGGTCATTCTGAAGAAGACTTATATGGTCGAGTTGCAAAGATCCATCAGTATCAAGTCTTGCTCCTGTGTCATCGTTTGGAGAATTAAGCTCTTGCTGTGTGTGTGTGTGTGTGTGTGTCCAATTTCACTTCAAGGTACCAGTGCATCTAGTGTCTGCTTCTATCAAAGCAGCGTGCTGTCTATACTGGTTACCCCAGCAAGTGTAGGGTGTGCATAGGTAACTGTCTTGGCCGTTTTATGCCGATGTACTCCGTGTGGTGTAGACCAGGTGTGCATTGGTGGTCGATTCACATGGCTTCGCCAGTTGTGTGGATTAGACAGTTATCTGGCGCAAGTCTTGATCTGTCTCATTCAGATCTTGTTCGCTATCGTTGCTATAAGAGAAAATCTGTGGGTGCACATCCAGTGCATTTGCAGATTTGCGTGCTTCTCTTGCGACGGGCGTATACATGGTACATACATGGTGTGTGTGCGTGAGAGAGAGGGGGGGGGGGGGAGCTACGGAGGATGGTACCACTGTAGAAAGTAAATAATACTTGAATTAATACAATTGAATACAGTCATAACCACAAGGTCAGAGCTCGCCTGAACAGAAATCACAAAGAGAATAGCTATGAATGATAAACGCCATCAAAGGCGCTAGCTCCTTGGAAACATTCCACCATGCTCTAACCTGCACTGTCATTCTCCACATTGCCGCATGCAGCCATTGCTGAAGCGGACGACTTGCGGTACCTGTTGTCATCTGCATTGGACATAGAGGAGGATGTTGCCACCCCCGGCGCCATTGATGCAGCTGCATGGCTTGAAGAATGCAGAGATGAATGCGTTACTGCAGTAGAACTGCCAGGAGCAGCAGCTGCACCAGCTGGCACTGCGGTCGTGCTGCCCGCAGTGCTTGTTGCCGTAGCAACAGCTGCTGCAGCTGCGGCCGCTGCAGCAGCAAGAGACTGCTGAAAGGTGGGCCGAGCTTGCGTGGCATACACATTAGCCATTGACAGTGCCGCAGGTACAGGCGGTGTACCGGCGGGACTGGCTGAAGCAACAGCAGCAGCACTGGGCAGCATGGACTGTGTCGGTACCATGTGTTTGAGTGCGGCTACAACAGCAGCAGACTGCGCTGCACTGACACCACCATCAGCAGCACTCTGTGCCATGTGGTGTGCTGGTGTTGAGCCGTGGTCATGGCCACTGCCACCAGCGCTAGAAGCGGAAAATCCCGCAAGAGACGGAGGAACACCGACTGGTTGGTTTGCAATGAATCGTAGTATCGGTCCCAGCTGCTGCTGTGCCTGAGAGACAGAGAAAGAGAGACACGCGTGCGTGCACGCACGCACACATACACACAGAAAATGATGACATCAAAAAGAAGCCGATGCCGCACCAGGGGCTAACTAATCGCAGCAAGGAACACAATGATGTTCATTCTTTCCACAAGCTATCAAAGATTCGGCGAGTGAAAGTATTCGGAGAGTATTTCAAGCAAACACTGCTACAAGCTGGCTAAGTCATGCTCGTGTTCTCTGTTGTAGTGCTTTTACTAGCCTTTTAGTTCTTCTCGCTCAGCGGCTGATGTTCAACCCTTTTGTGACGTTCCCACTGGTTGAAGGGACATTTTTATAAATTCTCTCAATGTGTTACCGAGCAAGCCCCCGTCCCGTGATAACACAATTTAAATTACAGTTGTTGGCAGTGAAGGTGGATCCCAGATACTGGTTCATGCTTACATGATGTGAACATTCGGATGATCAGTAAAGATTTCTCGGTGTACTCAAAACCAGAAGAAAATTTCTGGTTTCACATCCGTACTTTACGTTTAATAGTATTATTATTATTATGTCACCGTCCAATGGCAGAAGCCAATGCAAAGGAGGGGGCGTTAGCCAGCCATGGCAATAACATAGTACCAAGAGTAGATAAACAAGAGTGTGTAACTCCGCATATCTTCTGCACAATCTGCAGATACCCCGGCCCACGGCAGAAATTTTTGTTGACGTCACCTTTTTCAGAAAACAGCGCCATTTTGCCGAAGCGCAGTGTGAGAGCACGTGCTGGGCACCGACCTTGAAATGTAAAGCCCGGCCAAGTGCACGAGGTAAAACTACCCAAAAGACTCGCAGCGCGTGTCGTAGAAAAGTTTACGTCAACAAAAAAATTCCGCCTTGGGCTAACCTATCCGTGAGTTGCACACTCTTGTTTCAACTTGTTTGTCTACTCCTGATAGTACCAAGAGTACATAACCCCAAGAGTGTGCAACTCCTGATCTCCAAGCTATGGGTGCCCTGTGCGGTGCACTGCCTTCATTACCGTAATTCCGTGCATATAAGCCCACGGGCCTATATCCGGATATAAGCCCATGGGCTTATAAACAGACACAAATGCAACTCGCGTGTCAACAAGAATTTTTCACAATGTGGACTCTTCCTACCATGGTACAGCAGGTCAGTACAGTTTACCAGTAGAGTATGGTAGACCCACTATGAGCACGGACTTGTACTTTTTCGTGAACCTTCAAAATTCGAATATTGGCCCATGGGCTAAAAAACGAACATGTTTTACTGGATATTTTATCCCCAAACTGCATTATTCCACATATAAGCCCATGGGCTTATATGCGCGGAACTACGGTACATAGTGAAATGACGATCCAGCTGCCTGGATTTGAGCTTTTCTACGGTTTAGCCCCAACGATTTCACGTGCAATATGGTAAGTTCAAGGGCAATGCCTGTGCGTGATGCATCACATACAAAACCATCCAGTCTCCGGTGAAAGCGGATTTTCGGAAGCAGGAAACCATAGCAGATCAATAGTGACGCGATGGTCCACAGTTCGTAGCTAAGTAATGCCGCGCCAGACCCCATATGCAGAGTCGTATACTCTTGGGGTTATGTACTCTTGATAGTACAGGTGCCATGTACATGTATATTACCAAGAGAAGTATCAGCAGTCTTCAAACTGCAGTTTATCGATCTGTATCCAGTATGGCTTGTTGAGAGGTGAGTTGCTCACTGCTTTCTTTGGTGTGCATGTACTCGAATTAAGTATTTGCTTAGTACTGACGGAGCAGGGAAGAAAGAGGTTGAGTACTAGACTACAGTACTACACAGTATCGTGGGGAACAAAATCGACCATGATTCCTGATGTTTGGATGGTGGTTGGTGGTAGAAAAATTGCTTTCCTACGTTTCCACTCACATCTATGAAATTAAGCATGTTCTCATAGATAGGTCAAGCACAGTGATTTCATCTCAGATAAAAAAACTACCTTGATCAGTTCTGCTTCGTTGTCATTCGCCATCCCTGTGAGCAGACTACTGCTTGATTGAGAATCCAAACAACTCAGAGGGCAGACGCTTTTTGTTACAAGTCAAGAACACAGCCACCGCTTAGCAACATACCGCCAGGAGAATGAGGAGCACAAGACGAAAACGAGACTCGGGCTCGCAAAGATAACGTACTTCCTTAGTATGTAACAGCACAAGTAAGAAAAGTAAGCTCAATAGTCAATACAGGACTGAAAATAATAAGCAAGCAGAAAGTGCCTCTCATGCTCAGTCTACAGTTTTGGTAATTTCAGGGCTAGTACTTGTACAGAAACACGTGGGCGCCATTTTGGTTCACGTGACATGTGTCACACCATGCTGTGTACAGGGAATCTTGCCGTACTTCGCGTCGACTCTGGCCTGTTCAAATCCACCCAAGTGAGCCACAGTTCTCTCTAGCAGGCTGAGATTTTGCAGGCACCGAGTTCAGATGCGGGCAAAGGGATTCACCGAAGGATTTTTTGATTTTCGCAATTTAGACCTCAAATAACACCCTCAAACTCGGTAAACATGTCCCACCTCTAGGATCGTTTTGGCGAAATTCGCTTCGGTCAAAGTATGGAGCATCTCCTACTGAAAATTTTGAGCCATCGATTGTCAAAATCGGCTCATGTGGAGCTCACTTGTGTCGTTTTGAAGGACGCCGCGCCACGCGCGATTCGCGCTGGTTCTTTCACAAACGGAAGACACCTTCCAGTCAGAACTGCAGTGCGCACGGCAAGGAAAAGAAGGAGACGTGCATTTTCCATTTGTTGCACTGTGTCCTTTTCTTTTATTGTTCACTGATAACATGTTCGTAAAATCTTGAGCTAGAGAGAAGACTGACTTACAATCTGATTCATCTAGGCTTCAGCGTGATGCACGTATCCAGACCATAGGAAATATTGGGAAAGGAACCGGGAACCACGAGAATAATTTTTCTGGAGCGAATCCAATTATTACCATGGTTCCTTGTTCTTGAACACCGCGCTCCACATCGTCAATGTTCTGCGAGGTAAGGATTTCAGGACTACTGTCGGTTTGTTCGACCTCTGGGCGATCTGATCTACGTCCAGCTGGCCATGATACTGAGCCGAACGGGCCACTAGTTCGCTTCTTTCTCGACTCGGGATAATCAAGCCGGTCAGAGTGCGACTTTTTCCTACCCTGGATGCGACCCATGGCGCGGACTGAAAATAACTACTGAACACCTCCTTGTACAAGCACTGACATACAAGACCGGTGGTGGATACAAACTGACAACAGGAAACCCTAACAGCACCCGCTCTGTCAAAGAAAGTCGAAGGGAAGCAGTTCGAACTAGTTCAAGCACCACCAAAAAAAACTAGCACTTGCTCTTGCAGCTAGGTCAAAGACTGCACTGGCAAGTACACTTTGGCACAGTCGCGATCTCGCGGCCCCGCATCACGTGCGGGTATCTGATGACGTAGAGTGATTCAAGATGGCCTCTGACGTGTTTGCCGTTTTGTGATCCCAAATACCAGCCCTGAATTTTACACAACGTCGCAAGTCTTCTTGTACTTGTACTTGTAAGTTGTAGTACTAATTGTTGTCTTTACAGTTTTTGCATGCTGTGCGCGCGTGATCAGTGGTGATAGATTCCACTTATAGCGAACTCGCATATAGCGAAGTTCATGATGGGAACATAACATGTTCAACAGGCCAGGAACTGTTGCACATGTCATTCCTGTTTACAGTATAACGAACTTCGGCTATAAAGAACTAATTCTCCTGCACAATGTCAATGGTGTTCGTCATAGCAAGAGCCAGTTTTTACTCGAGACTCTGTCATACTCATACCAAGAGTCCATAACCCCCGGGGGGCTATGGACTCTTGGTCATACAGACTACAGTACCAAGAGTCCATAACCCCCGGGGGTTATGGACTCTTGGTCATACTCATACTCATACTCATAGTCCATCGGCCAAGTCTCAAAATCGAAAGTGGTGATGCACTGAGCTTCCAACTAAACGCGACCATACCCAGCACGTAGAGAATATATCAGAGAACACTATTCCGTTTGTTGGACGTGCCGAATTCAGTCCAGGGCGTCGATACGAAGCGTTCTTCGTCGCCGAGTTTTTTACTGTGCGCTCCATTTGAGAGTGCGCAGAGTTCTGATCGAGAGTTTTTTGAGCAGATTTTCAAATTTTTGAGGCTGTCAGCTGACAGCTGTCAACCCTAAATGGCACTTAGTATGTGACAGGCAATAGGTTTTGGTGCCTCCGTATGCCTTCTAATAAGTTCTATCTTCCTTCGTTTCAATTCGCTGCTTCGCCCACCACCTCAGGAGGTGACAGCGTACCTGCACTAGTCAGCTCTCGCTAACCCTGTCTCTCTTTCTCCGTCTTAGCGCTCGTCATTCGTGTCCTTCTGCTGGGGCGAGCTTGATACTGTTGTGTCGTAGTTTTTAGGCAATAGTGGCTGTTGTTCGCGTGACGATCAGGATTTATGGAGAAAGACAACGACTCGCCAAGTTCCCATGCAGCCACAGACGGCGTAGCAATTCTTACCGCCAACCCTTCGAGCAACGGAACCGGCCTGAGTTGGAAATCGTGTCTGTGTAATTGTGCCACGATACGGATGAAACACACAGGCTCACATGTGACGAGATGAAGATAATCTCAACAGGCTGACAGAAATCCAACAGGCTCACGGGAACGCTGCAGTTATGGTCGGAGACGCGGAGTTATTTAGTCACTGGTAAATGTTGCATCGAGTGCTGTGTGCTCTAACACAATTGTAAAAATCATGAAAAAGCGAAAATAATGCAATGGTGGGGCTGAGTGGTGTTCTTTGGAGGAGACGTCGCTGTCTCAGTATTCAACGCCGGACCCTGTATTTCAAGTCTGTGGTCATGCTCGATCATAAGTTCCTGTATGGCTCCAGTGCCTTCTCAGCATTGTTGGCGGGTAAGCACCTGGATCGTGTCCAAGTACTGCGGCTCTGGTGGCTTGAGGGATGTACGGGTGCTCGCCGTGCACCCCTGCCGGCAATCTGCTAGTGAAGCTTGGTACCTACTGTGTCTGGGAGATTTTCATCCAGAAGCTGATCTTCCTAGGCTGGAGCTGCTGCTACTCCTGTGCTAGCCCTCAACCACTGGCGCTCCTACTCGGCTCCAGTGTGGGCCATTAACCACCCTGCCCGATTTCGCACTGTTGCTATTCCACACCGTCAGCATTTAACTCTGAGGTCAGACCTTGATCCCTCCCACCATTTGCTATCTGTCTGTCTGCCTCTCTTTCACACACAGATGTGCGCGCATACATACACACACACACACACACACATGCACACACAGTGACACAAACATACACATAGCCAACTTATCTGTGTTTGGTGATCATCATCTGTTTTCTGATGTGCAAGCTCACCTCTGATGCCGATTACTTCCTTGCTTAGACCCGGTCTGCTATTAGACCAGTCTGCTCTCCCTTCACTCGCTTGTAAATCCTACTTGGAGCAATAAGGTTGTGTCACTGCTCCTACTGATGTCATTGTTGTGAAAGCAATATGATCGCCATTGGTGGTAATTTTCCACCGTGCATGAATCATTAACAATCATCATCTATGTGTCACGGCCTAACCATCCTCGTAACTCCCCTCATCGTGACTAGTGCTGTACCGTTGAAACCTACTTTGCTTCAGTGTATATTCGCTCCAAAGCTCTTGTTTTGTTGCATAGTGATCTGACGCAGTGTGCTATAGCCTATCGGGTAATATGGATAAGATTAGTACAGTCGGCATCGCCTATCGAGTGACCAGGTACATGTATAAGGATACTAGTACATGTATACCGGCTTAACGATATCGGAACACAAATAGCACTATGTGTGCAATATTCCTTTCTAAGCTCACGCTGTGCGGTGCAGATAGGTCATGTGTCGTTGCCAACTTGCCGCATGTGCATGTGCAGCAGGAAGACACCACATGTCGACTACTACTTATACTGTACAGCATTGTGTGCTTACATGCATCTACGGCCTTGTGGATGCAATTGAGTCTCACACACATGTACATGAAATATTGCGTGTAGTGCGGCATCAGTTAACATACAGTGGCTAAATATTTTTCTCGCAATAATGACCGTATTCACCACAAGTGTGTTCATGTCCAGAGCCAACTCAAGTCCTGTATTATTTATGACCATGACAACAAGACTTCCGGGCTGAAATTCTTCTATGACAGCAAGAGTAGATAAACAAGAGTGTGCAACTCGCGGATGGGTTGGCCCACGGCGGAATTTTTTGTTGACGTAATCTTTTCGACGACGCACGCGCTGCGAGCCTTTTGGAGAGTTTTCCCTCGTGCACTTGGCTGGGCTTTACACTACAAGGTCGGTGCCCAGCACGTGCTCTCACACTGCTCTGCGGCAAAGCCGCGTTTCTCTGAAAAAAGGTGACGTAAACAAAAAATTCCGCCATGGGCGCAGGGTATCTGCAGATTGTGCAGGAGAGATCCGGAGTTGCACACTCTTGTTTATCTACTCTTGATGACAGGCATGAACACTTGCCTTACAATTGTTCGTGATTGTACGAAGTACATATTCGCTGTTGCATCAATTTTGCACCATTTACATTGTAGTGCCAATAGTGGTATCACCTGCATGCGTATTGAGTCAAACAAGGTTACCTCTGTATAATTATGCTTATCGTGGCTATCAAGAGCTTCGATGCAAATTCCCAGCTGACGAATGGTGTCCAGCTTGTGTTCAGCTCAGCTGGCACTCACAACTCATAATAATTGCGTTCTAGACGCCAGATGAGATGTTTCAGCTACAATGTAGACACAACGTCCGTGTTCAAGAAAGCCGTCACTTCATCTTCTGTCCATCCTCAATAGCACGTTCAAGCGAATACATCTGAAACACAGTAGCGACAATCCGACAGCGGCGACACGCCGTCTTCTCCGAATGAGCTTCTACTGTTCTAATTCAGATTCCCCCAAAAATGTCAAAATAAATAATAGATTTCCACCAAGCTCGCTAGAATCTTGCGAACCGTCAACATGCAGGCATTTCAAGTGTTCGAGCGTGCGTAGATTCTGCTCAGCGGCTCAAGAACATTCGCCAAGCGAAAAAAAGTCGATGAGAAAGATGTAATGGTGGACGAAATTACGAAAATCGGAAGAAGGTATTCGACCCAGTTCGACTATCCTGGACTGGATTGGCAACGTCCAACAAACGGATTCGTATTCTATGGGGTCTCATGAGCTAGTGTGCCAAAGGGCGTTTAGTTGGAGCTTCAGTGCATCACCTTCGCCGAAAGAGGCCCTTTCTGAGATTTGGCCGATGGACTATCATAGCATGCAGTCGATCGAGCGTATTTGACGACTCCCTGATGCAGATGCTCGCTCCTTTATGTGTTGATCAGTTGACCAGGGGTTGACACTGACAGCATGTTACAAGGCGGACGCACTGACTGTGTGGAAAGCTGTAGTCTGAAGACTGTAGTGTGGAGAGTGTAGACTGTTTTTGTAGTGCAAGTTATACGGGGAGTCTCGGAGTCGCCCCCCCCCCCGGACATACCAAGACTCAAGTCAAGAGTATGGTACATGTATAAGCAAGAGTATAATAACCTCTTTGATCTTTGCTCCCTACTCATCATCATCATGAGTAGGATCAGGGGCGGATTCAGACCCCAAAGCTGAGGGGTGCGAGGATGAAACTTATATAATTATTTTCTTTTGCAGTAGTAAACCAAAGACATAGTATGTTATGTGTGTTACTGTATAATATCATAATTACACATAGCACCAAGATGAGTAGTATGATAAGTTACACCAAGAGTAGATAAACAAGAGTGTGCAACTCCGGATGGATTGGCCCACGGCGGAATTTTTTGTTGACGTAATCTTTTCGACGACGCACGCGCTGCGAGCCTTTTGGAGAGTTTTCCCTCGTGCACTTGGCTGGGCTTTACACTACAAGGTCGGTGCCCAGCACGTGCTCTCACACTGCTCTGCGGCAAAGCCGCGTTTCTCTGAAAAAAGGTGACGTAAACAAAAAATTCCGCCGTGGGCGCGGGGTATCTGCAGATTGTGCAGGAGAGATCCGGAGTTGCACACTCTTGTTTATCTACTCTTGGTTACACATTGAATGTCAAAATTTACAAGTAATTAAATTTTACGACTGCTACCGGTATGATTCTCAGTCAGACACAGATTATGCTATGTACATGCTATATACACAATGTCAACTCTAGTCAGAATTCAGGGCGGCTGTTCGGTTCCTCACTCCGCATCCTGGAGAATGTTGGTCATCCTCATCTTCCGTGGGTGCTTGAGGGCGAACATCCGGGGCGCGGATCCGCGCAGCGAGCCTGGCCGGCCTGGCCTTTTTTTTTTTTTTTTTTTTTTGGAAAAATCCTGACGGGTTCATTTGCACCCTTCGCACCCCCCTGGATCCGCCCCTGAGGATCCAGTGAAGAGTTGTCGCGGTACAGTAGGATCCAGGGAGTTGTAAGCACAGTAAGGCCGTTATTACACTACGACTCGCGTCTACTTGTCTAGCTCACGTTTGATCAGATTCTGACGGTTTCGGGTCACGTGATCCAAACGCGAGTCGTGCCGTGAGCAAATCCAGACTTGGGCTTTCGAGGGCAGGTCAGCGTTTCCGCGAGCTCTGCCGTGAGACGGCAAACGTGACACGAGCCGCGTGCCGTAGTGTAACAACGGCCTAAGGGCAATCCAGTGGGTTGTCTAGTCTTCAGCCAACCATACCGTTGAATTATTATTATTATTATTATTATTATTATTATAGTATTTATATTGCAATAGGGCCGGGAGTCATGCCCCCATGCAATTACGTACCTTATTGCCGATCATCATCCATCACTGGAGAAGCATGAACAATCCGGCTGCATTCAATCTCATCAGTGATGGGTGTATTCACTGGTCATAACTTGCGCATTGGGCATGGTCAGACTTGCAGAGTCACGCCCTGCCATGCTTCTGCTCAAATAACCAAAAAACAGACCTACAACGTATATGTAGGTAGAGAGAGAACTAAAATTTATACATGAAAATGTATTATGAATTTAGAGCCTCGGAACCTCAGAATACGTCCAAAAAAAAGAAGAAAAAGGAGCGTCACTTTAACGTTAATGAAAAAAGTCTCCCTAAAACCAAAGAGTAACAAAAGTAATTCAATATTATGTCCATGGAGGAATAGTGGAGTAGTGGAATAAATATGATAGATTTGTTTCATAAACTTAGCTTATTTGGCTGCTTTTTTTTTTAGTCATAAGCTACCAAATATATTTACAAACAAGCATTGGCTTTGGACATGACTGTGGCCGCTGTTGAAACCTGTGATGCACATCTTCGGAAGCCGGGTACAAGCCAGAGTCTAATATGCTCAACTTGAGTCTATGTGCTGCGGTAGTGTTGTTGTTCCTGATGGACCAGCTCAATTTACCGCTTGCTGCGCTGATGGCACTGCGGGTACTTGAACTTCCTGTTCAAGTACCCTAGCCGCCCGTGTACCGTCAACTTGTAGTGGTAGACTGCGTTTGCGCAACACAACAGGTGATGCTGCTGGAGTGCCATTACCAGGAGTACCACTAGCACCACCATGAGATAATGCAGAGAGACGATGGCGGATGGGGACAGGGACTCTGCTGCTTGCCGTGTCGTCTCGAATCGACCAGTCGCTGGCTCCTTCTTCTGCACCACCGTCGACGTGTGAAGCTGTCATGTGCTGAAAGTGCGCTGCGATGGGTACAACAGCATATTCCATTTCATCCCCGGAGGCTGCATCAGGATCTATGTTAACGTACTGCGGCGTGGCATCAGTCAGCTCGCTTCCTTGGTCCGAGTGACTGGAGATGGCCGCTTGTAGTTTTTCACTTCGGTCCAGAGATATGTCCATACGGTGCAGTGTGCTCTGGAGTGCAGACACATCCTTTGTTGCACTATCTGGCGATATGCTTGCCTGCCTATCGGGAGGAGATGGCGATTCTTGCGCCGTGGAGCTGGTATCTGTTGCCAGTGAACGGGAACGCCGCGTCTCACCTGTCACCTGAGGTGGAGAGCGGGAGGATGACCTGTGTACGGAACGACGCCGTGGCATGCACTGAGACTTGCGTCTTTGGTCGCCCTCCTCTTTGCTGAAACACTCCCTAGGCTTCTGGTAGCCATTGGCATCAACAAGTGCTGCGGCCGAGCCTGCCGCATTCGGGGGCATGCACTGAGACTTGCGCTTTTGGGCGAGTCCTTCCTCTTTGCTAACACACTCCCAAGGCTTCTGGTAGCCATTGGCATCAACAACTGGTGCAGCTGAGCCCGTCACATTTGGGTTTGACGTTGTAAACTCGCCCTTTCCTTTCGGCCATAGCCACAGATATGCATCCACAGGATCTTGATATGTCGAAGTCGCCTCACTCTGCTGTACTGCTCCTGTTATCATTCAAACATTCAAACAGCACACCAACAGGTACAAGCAACACTGCATATCAGGCTCCGCATAAAAGCGCCAACAAAAACCAAATGGACGACAGCGGAAAGATAGAATCATGAGCTCGGATCCCCTGCAGAGCCGAAATACCGAAGGATGCATGCACTACAAGTCTGTGACTGCGTGAACTCAGCAGGGTTTCATTAAACTCGCACCACGAGTACGGTAAAAAGCTACAGGAGCGGGAGAAAAAGTCAAATTTTCGTTTTGAAAGTGGCAAAAACACAAAACTCGCGATGAAGGTCCAGCACAAGCTTTGCGCATACTTTGTAGTTCGTACGACAACTTAAACAAGCGTCAACGGTTCTGAAAAAAGGTGACGTCACTGACGTCAACAACAAAATTCCGTTGTGAACCAGACCAGCTGCGGAGTTGCAACCTCTTGTTTATGTACTCTTGCTACTAAGCAAGTGACTCGGTAACTTTTTCACACATCACATGAGACTCAGTCAGACCGAATGTTCTACATCCGTAGGAACACCACCACCATTTTACGGATCAAAGTGCAGGTGTAGCTCCTAAGGCTAAAGCGGTTGGAGGTGAGGACATCAGACTCACCACAGAGAGGTTTTAACTTAACATCCAACTCGACAAGATACAGATCCCAACTAACCTTTGGTGAGTGGGACAGGCGCAGAGTTTGGTGCTTGATCATCAACTGCTGATTGCTCTAGACTCGTTGTCACTGCTGCTGTTGCTCCTGCAGCAGATGATGGAGATGAAGTAGGTGGAGAAGCAGTGATATTGACCTTCGCTGTCGAGGGTTGTGTTGTCCCCGTCTTTGGTGGACGGCTGACAGGCGATAATTTCCCCGGACTGGTTGTAGGTGGAAAGTGCTGCACTGCAGGATGTTGCTGGGTACTTCCACCGCGGAGTGGCCGTGTACTGGTATCTTCTGACCAGTCTGCAAGACTAGCAGCAGTAGAACTACCATCAGCCTCACCGCGCGGTAGCGTATAGTGTAGAATAGGGGGGACTTGGCCGGGGAAAGGCTCACCATGCAGGCCGGGCTCCGGCTTCTCCAGTTTTGGCTTTGGTGCAAGTGGCGGCTTGCCATGTGCAATAGCTGCTACATTCTGCTTGGCTCGTCGCCTCTCTGCCTCCACATCTTCAGATGCCACATAATCAGTTGTAGTATCATCTAAATACCCTCCATAGGTAGCAGTCGCAGCAGCAGCCATAGCCGGTAAACTGGCCTGTTCATTCAAAGCAAGGTATTCGGTCTTTGAAGGTCTTGGCGGCAGGATGGGTGGCCGTGCAGTTGGAGCGGGAATCACAAATCTAGAATAAGGTGAGTCGGGTGGACTGGACGCGGCAGCAGTAGCAGTGCTGACTATACTGGATGTAGTGCTATCACCATCAGACACATCAACTATGATGAATGAACCCAGGCGACCTGCTGTCGGTGGCTGAATGGACAGTGAGTGGCACAGATCGTCCATTATACTGCTGGACATTTGAGGCCCATCTACACACGAAGCAAGCAAGGCAAGCCCAACACATGAATTTTCGGCATCTTCGGCTCGCCAAAACTTACAGCGAACACACAGAGTTTAATCAGTACTCTCAAAGTTTGAATATACCTGCAGGCCGCAACATGCACACATACCACAGTTGAATACTACTGTGACCATGATTTCTACGGTCTTACTCCAAATCAAATTTAGTTCAAAAGTGGCACATGAAATCAGCTCCCCGGCGCATGATGCTGGGGCATGCACTGATACACCTGGCCGTGCCATCCTAGAACTGAACCCCTCTACCAAAGAAGACAGCGATGCTTATTTACTCTGACTCGTGAGAGGCCCACGTGGTCCACAGGAGCGCTCTAAGTATGAGATTAGCACAAGCCTAGGGCCTGCCTGCAACTAAACCAACACCAGCACTGCAGTAGACGACTAACCATCATGACCTAACACTACTCATGCGCCGGCTGCACTAGGTTGACTGTACCGGATGCAGCTCGCAAACAGTACATGTAGCTGCTCAGTATCTCACCTTTGTAGGAATCGTAGCCTGCAATGTTGGGTGGATCATCAGGTATGAGGCTTGCCAGCGACTGTTGTGACATACTCAGATGAGTCATAAACCTGCCCAGCAGCTGATAAGCTTCAGCTTCAAGTCGCAATGCATCCCTCACACACCTTACCTGTTGCACATGAAAAGAAGACAAATCATCAGAATAAAGATAGACACGTAACAGTTAGCGGCCAGGTCTTAGTTACTTTTAAAACGGCAGTCAATGCTGCACACAGCCACACAGCCACACAGCCACACAGCCACCTGCTAACTGTTCCTGAAAAGAGGCCTCGCCAGCTCAGCCTGTACAGTTCAAGCTAACTTGAACTGAACTCGGCTAGCCGTGGTGATCAGAAACACCACCGTCGTAGGCATTCGAAGACGGCTCAGTGCACTACTAGAATAGTGAGAGTGGAAACTGTGGCATCACAGCAACTCCACAGCAATAATTATATGATGACTACAATCAGCAGTTGAAAGAAAGAAATTAATGTTTGCCTCCGTGGCAGCTGTACCATAGCCAAACAATATTGCATCTACTCATAGGTCTAGACCTAAAAGGCAACATGAATCATTGGTTGACAGTAAAAATGTCTGCGCCAATTTCAGAATCTATCATGTACTAGCATTTGAAGAATGAGTGTTCCCCTAGCCTATGATTGGACTTGCCTTGAAAATTTCAGTACGCTCCACTTCTTCTTCCAGCTGTAGCGTGGCATGATCATTGATGGCAAGTGCTGACTGCAGCTCAGGAAGCAAATTCTCGATTTTGCTTATGTCATTCTTCTTGCTAGCTGAGTCGACCTGTCCGTGCCAAAGACAAACAAGCGCAATATGAAGCTAACTGGTCAGCGTTCATAAAAAGCAGCAGCCGCAGCAACTGTTGGTGGCCAGACCAGCTAGAAGGACTCGCCGGTGCCGGTACAATGAGCCATACTTCCTGATGTTATCACCAAGTTCCAATGAGTGCAGTACATGTGTGGTATAGTATGACAGTGGTATCAGTAACTTGGAGCAACTATTACCAGTAGCTGCATCAGCAGAGGAACAGTAGACAAGTATGATGACTATTTTGCAACTTATCATCTGGGAAGCAAAGAGCATACCAGACAAAGCTCTACCGTTACCAACCAGACGAGGTCTAAAGCGTGCAAACGGTCACAAGCACTGAAACCATCTCCAAGGCCGGGCAGTCTCTATCATACCTGCTTCTTTAACCGAGCCAGCCGAGTGCAGATGTTGGCATGGTGCTTGCGAACTTCCTCGATCTTCCGCTCCTCCTTGGCGATGGCTTTAAAATGCTGTCTCGACTCTCGCATCTGCCAATGATATGAAGTAAAACAAACATGACTGGGGAGGGAAATAGATACTGTAAACCGCCCAATATTCGCGTCACCAAATTTTCACGATTTCTTAAAACCATCGAGATTGCGATGGAAAAAGTAGAAAAAAATAGCGAACATTAATCCGTCGCTAATATTAGGCAGTTTACAGTACATGTAGAGAATCCTGGAGAATGCTGACAGATGATGGAAGGGATGGGGAGATGGTCAGTGAAAATTACACCATCAAGTGGGCTGTTATATTGATTGCCTAGAATATGAACATCACTAGCATACTGTCTTAGCTGAGTTGTGTATAAAAGTCCGGCAGAGGCAGACTTATAGTCTTGTACAAGCCGACTCGATGATGTGGTGGCTGAGCTTCTATTCGGACCAGGTTCCTACTTCCAAGTATCTCCATGATGTCCAAACACAAAACTAGGCCTTTGTAACATGTGTATTTTTAATGATCACTTTATTAAATTGCTTGATACAGTTTCTGGGTACACTCATACCTCGTTTACCCGGTTGGTCCGGGACCGGGCACTGCCCGTAACTTTGAAATGTCCATAACTCCGAATCACATACATTTTGATGGGGAAAGGCCATAGATACGGCATACCGTATTATCTCTATTATAAGCACGTTCCTATATTTTTGTCAATGTACCTCCGCCCCGTGCTATTAATGGAGAGGTTCCTTTATTGGAGACTGTTCCATTATTTTTCAACCTCATTTCAGAGGCATGTTGCCATGGCCAAATTCATGTCAGACACACACATTTCAGGGGTTTTTTCGCCGGTACAGATAATGAATTTACACAGTGTGCTTATAATGGAGACTGAGCACTTTATTTTTTGAATGCCACCCCCGATTGAAGGTGTTCTATTATTGGAGACTGTGCTTATAATAGAGATAATACGGTATGACGTCACTATTTCCACAAAAAGTGACAAAAAGAGTAGTAAGATCTCCACTGAAACTCGCCCAAACGGTGCGTGGTAGACCAACGGGCCCATAACTCCGGGGTCCGGATAACCGAAGTATGAGTGTAAAGATTTAACTGGAACATATGTTATGACTGAGCCGGCTGGGCCACTCACAGTGAATATTAGCTGGTAGCTCCCGAGAATATGTCAATGCTGCAACACCATACCTTAGCTATGAACTTCTGAAAGGCATCAAAGCGAATATGTGCTATCTGCAGGTCCCTCTCAAACACGTCCTTGAAGACCGGGTTCTTTTCACTCTGTGACCACTTGTATCGATACTCGTGGCCTAATAGGAATGTTAGAAACACAATCATATAAATATGACTCTTGACAAGGAAAACATCAGCTAGTTGACTAACAGAAATAAAAAAAGTAAGTTTCCATGAACCCAGCTAAATGCGAGTACGCTGAGCGGAAGAAGACAGCAACAATAGCCCCGTAAAGTGTAGCCGTGCAGGGGACAATCCACGCCGCAATGCGCTCTCTGAAAGCGGAGCAGATTGAAATCCGCCCACATTTTTGCTCCCCAAGGTGACAACTGCAAAAGCAGAGATTCCGCATGCCACATCGGTGTCGGGCAGACGTGTGTGTGGGGGCGAAACCAGTAATGGAATCTGAAACCACACGTGCCGGGTGGATGTGTGTGTGGAATGCGGGGTGCGGTGTGCCCTCCCCCCCCCCCCCCCCCCCCCAAGGTCCAGCCATGGCCACACCAGTCGTGGAACCTGAAACCACACACATGTGAGGTTTCACTGGCGTAGGACCTTGTCTGTGTAGTTTTGTTGCGCTTATCTAGCATTTTCGTCATTATCCGAGAAATATTTCGCGATCGCGCACACGTAGATGACTTTATTTGTCGGTTTGTGATGGTTCACTTGCACATGCACACACGCCCGGGTTCCTCGCTTCTTACTAGCCATCAAATATAACCTTTATGCACAGACATACGCGTTCGTGATCAGGTTGTGTGCATCCTAAATCTTTCTACGGCTGTACGTGTACTCACCTTTCATATCAGCTTCTAAAAGTTTTTTGCTGGCCTCATTGAAGGTTTTCTGCTCGCCAATACAGGCATCCAGGTCATTATTGGCCAATGAATGAGCCAATCGTCGCAACATCGTCCCTGCTCCTCCTCCTCGTGCAGCCGGTCACAGCACTCACAGTCGCCGCTACAGCCACAGCCACACGTCTACACGTAGATCTACGTGTAGACTGTAGGTGGTCACTAGTAGTAGTGGTAGGACTAGCCCAGTGCCCGACTTGATCTAATAAACGGCTGTTCAGCTCATCAGTTGTAGAGCGAGTGAATACCTCCGTCAAGCACAAACTTCCACAGATTCTAGAGCAGGAGCGAGTCGCGAAATGCAGGACGACTAATGCTACGAAATCCACGGTACGGTTGTTGCTGAGTCCGGTCGAGCGCCAGAACACACGGTCTTTTAGTGGGTCTGGAAGCAGATGGGCAAAGCGCAAGTGACGACTTGAACCAAATCCGACTTCTCAGCCGCGTCCTGCCCGGAGCAGATAAATTAGCAGCACAGGCACGGCGAGCAGCAGTTACGGAAACGATGTTGAGTAGCGGCACGCAGTCAATCTAGCGTGGGTGCGGTGTCAGGCAGGACCAAACCAGGCAGCGCTTTGGTTGTCTTTGTGCAAGGGAGGAACTAGTACAATGAGTACTAGTAGTAGTAAACATCTATCTACGCACCTCACGCCACGGGGCCAGGCAGGATACGAATGGACACGGGACAGTTGCTTACACAACTGGAAATTCGAACAGCTGAAAAAGCAGTTGAGAGGGTCATGGACTACAGCCTCAGCTCAGTACAGGCAATGCAGGCAGCAGTGGACATCGGCGACCGGAAGGACAGATCTACAATACACTGTACTATACTACATGTATCTCAACCATCGACACTCGCGCCGTCTCTGCCCCGACACTACTGCAAAATAATCTAGCCGAAAGGCTGGCAAGGGGTTGAACAAGTCACACTATTGCAGCCTGATATCGTTCTAAACTCCTATTGATCGTGATGATCCACTTGCTCTAAAATCATTACGGATAAATTGAGCACTGAGGCTGGCAACAGTTCATGGCCTGCAAGACTTTACTGCTGTCACAATGAGATGGGGTCAGCCCTGAGCAGTCACTGCTGTCTACACGCTAGACCCTCTCCGTAGCTCCGCAGATTCTGACTGAACCCGTAGCTGTCAGAGTCTGGACGAGAGTCGAGCTAGTTTCGCTTCAAACAAGGAGATGCAAGCACACATTGTGTGTCATTTTGTAACGTCTTTGCCTTTGGAGAGCTACTGTGCACAGATGCAAGTAAGGTGACAGCAGCATTGCCTTCCGAGCACAGACAAGCTGTGACTAACGGTAGACATTGTACAGGCATTGTTATCGTAAGCCTTCAGGTTGCACTTGCAGGCTAGCACACCAGTACTGGCAGTAGGCAGTACAGTGACAACATCACCATCATTCTATCGGCTTGCCCTGTGACGGCCAAATGTAACGTTACGAACTGGATCAACGTGACTCCGGCTGCTGGTGCTGCGCTAGCATGATTGTGTGCATGCAAGAGAAGCGCTACAAAAATGTAGTGAAGTCAGTGCTAGTGAAGGCAGAATAGGAGTTGGGTTAGCTGTAGTGTAGAGTGTAGTGCAGTGCAAGTAGCTACGCACCTCCATTCCAGGATTCCTCTCTGACGTGCTGTGACAGCTTCTCGACAATGAACAAGTGAGGCGGCCTGCATGACTGCATGACAGCAAAAATCCCATGCAGCACAGAGCTGGAGATGCGGCTCGAGATCCATTCTCCAACCGTTACCTACACTACATGTATGCCTAGCGCCTGACACTGTCGACATGTCGTGACTCGTATCAATACATTACTCAATAGGCAAAACTACACTTCACTCTTCACTTCAGAAGACAAGTAAGTAATACTAGTACTAACAGTGCAGTATCCTACACTACAGGCAGCAGTGCAGAGTGGAGTTCACCAGCGCTCGCATATGCACTACAGTACATGTATGACAGTCAGTAGATCAGTGATCTGCACTATGCAGTCTGCAGACGTGTTGTGCCACCCAGCATCCTTTCTAGTACTCAACTTCAGTGGTCATGGTAGTACTAGTAGTACAGACAATTTTTTTAGACCATGATGGTTTACAAAGGCAGAAAAGAACAGACAACCGTACCGGCTTGTACTTGTACTAGCCAAGTAATAGTTGTAGGTCATTGTTGTAACGCTACGTTCCCTGCACATACATGTAGCAAAGCTAAGGCTCAGACACATGATCTGTACATCACCGGGTTACAAAATTTTAAATGACTTATAGTTGAAGTAATTAGTTATACCAATACTATACATGACATTGTATACCCGGTACCCAGGCAACTAAAGCAAGTACAGCATAGTGTGCCATTGATTAAAGCTAGTGAGACATGGTGCGGATGTTGTTGTTGAATTCTATAGTCGCAACACAAACAGGCGATGGCGCCTCCTTTTATACATGTACATGTACATGTGAGCGACATAACATAATGGGGAGGCCGAGGGGAGGAGAAAAAAAATAACAAGTGAAAAAAGAAAGAACTTCAAAGAAGTCACCGAAGGTAACTGAATACCGGTATGTTACAGATAGAGCGGCGGAAAAAAACCTGTTGAAAACCGAGCACAGATAAAATCTTACACAGAAATTGGAAGATTGAACTCAGATAATGAGCCAATGTAACAAGATAATAATATGTACAGTCATGTAAGTGGTCGTCAGTACATGTACATGATGTACGTGCGATAACAGGGTACAAAACTGACAGGCTACTGAGACATTCAGCGACCTAATGCCTACATGTACAATGTACATATAGCTCCAACACATCCAGTCCGGCGCAAACCAACAGCTTTCCAACTTGGAAGGTTCAAGGTTGGGTAGGACCAAAGAGGCCGAGGGGGAAGGTGAGCGCAGCGGAAATGTGCACCAGCTAAGTCCCACGGCAACATTAAAATTCGAAGCAGCAAAGCAACACACCAGTGACACCACCCAACTTGGGTGGGTCAGCAATATCGGTAATAAAGGAAGGGGGACGCCTGCGAAAACGAATTGTACAAAACCGGACGCCAATACTACATATTCATAGTAACATTGTACATGTAACTGTGCTCCTCATGCATGACAGTGGGCGAGTTGACGACAATGTATGTATGTACATGTATGTATAACTCATAATCACAAGGTGATCGTAGGGGCATTATCAGCGAGAGCATTGTGAATGATGTCTCTGAATCCAACTCTAAAAAAAAAAGGTTTGTTATTGTAGTCTCTTAGGAGTAACATACCACGACCGGCGCACCAACCAATCTATCCTGGAAGAAATCAATGACATCATCGGAGCAAGGATGCGGCTAGCGAACGAAGTCAAGAAAATAATTAAAGGGGAAGTTAAGGCAAAAATTTCACCAGTTGTAGTCTTCGGGGTGCTGAGTCGAATGGTCTTGGTCCGAGGAAGCTGAGACGCTCCCTTCCTACTTGAATCCCAATCGAACTCGCGCACTTCCACCGAAACTGGGTGACTGCACCCTACGAGATGGGGATTTGTATGCAAAATGTCACTAAAAGCGCCATTTCGTTCTTATAAAAGCACGGATGACCGCGATTGGCCCATATGTTGTACTCTTTTGGACGCTGAGTCGACTGGTTTTGGTCCGAAAAGGCTGCGATGCAGTGTTCCTCCTTTATTCCCAATCGAACATGGTTGAACAAGCGGTCACGTGCTCCTGGGTGCCCAAATCACCTGGTCACCACGCCAGCAGGTGACAACTTTCACACCAAGGTTCAACTCGAGTTCAACTCGAGTGACAGGACTGCACCCAAAAAAGGTCAAACAGGCTAGTAAGTTGTACCCTGCAGGCACGGTGACCAGGTGACTGGCGTACGCAGGAGCACGTGACCGCTTGTTCAACCATGTTCGATTGGGAATAAAGGCGGAACGCTGCATCGCAGCCTTTTCGGACCAAAACCAGTCGACTCAGCGTCCAAAAGACTACAACATATGGGCCAATCGCGGTCATCCGTGCTTTTATAAGAACGAAATGGCGCTTTTAGTGACATTTTGCATACAAATCCCCATCTCGTAGGGCGCAGTCACCCAGTTTCGGTGGAAGTGCGCGAGTTCGATTGGGATTCAAGTAGGAAGGGAGCGTCTCAGCTTTCTCGGACCAAGACCATTCGACTCAGCACCCCGAGGACTACAACTGGTGAAATTTTAATTTTTGCCTTAACTTCCCCTTTAAGTTGATGTGGTTTGGCCATGTTACTCCCAGCTCTTGCGAAAGCACTAGACAAGATTGTCGCCACCAAATTCGGTCACTATCTCGAGGTCAACAACATCATTGTCCCGGAACAGTTCGGCTTTGTCCGTGATCGCTCCACAGTTGACCAGCTGATACAGCTCACTACTAAGATCGCCTCGACCATGGATAAACGCATCCCTTACGATGCTGCATTTCTCGATTTTGCGAAGGCCTTCGATAAAGTGCCGCATGACGTGCTTCTCCAGCAACTCGGGACTATCTGCGATGCTCCGGCTACGAGTTGGTTTAAGAACTACCTCGATACGCGTACATTCAGCGTCCGCGTCCAACACCATCTGTCCTCCCCACGTCCCGTCAAGTCTGGAGTACCCCAGGGTTCCCACCTCGGGCCATTGCTTTTCCTGGTACATATCAACAGCCTACCCAGTGCCTCGAAACGCAACCAGCACGCTGATGTTTACCTGTTCGCGGAGGATACCGCCGTCGGCCAAGCACGGACCAAAGGTACCAGCCCAATGGAGACTGTCCTGCAGGACACATTTGCCTGGGCCGACCGAGTAGGCGGAACCTTCAACCCATCGAAAACCGTTGTTATCTCATTCGCTGAGGAAGGAGCTGCAGAGACCATCCGCGGTATCCAGCCGTCAACCAGTCACCGTCACCTGGGAGTGTTGTTGAGTGAAACACTTAGCTTCCAGGAGCATATTGAACAGACAATAAGCAAGTTAAGACAGCGATGCGTTCTTCTGTGCCATATGGCTGACCGTTTAACAGGAGACATCGTCAGGAAGCTGTACCTTACGTATGTCCGTCCCACAGCAGAATACGCCGCCCCAGTATGGGAGTCCTCCCTCTCTGCTGCACAGCGGCTCACCCTTGAACGGCTGCAAGCCAGAGTAGCTCGCACAGTCATGTGGCTTGAGAGATACCCTTGCCCATCAGACGAGCCCAAGTCATCATTGCTTAAACAGCTGGGGTGGCCAAGTCTATCCTGGCGCAGGAAGATCGCCTGCCTTATGGAATTCTTCCATTTGGTCACCACCCAACCAGAACTTTTTGAAGCAGCGGGATACTGCCCCACGCGTAGTCGCCGCCGCCAACTCGCATTCACTCTGCCACGGGTTGGGAAACACGCCGGGAGGTCATTTCTCTTCCGCACCGCTACTGTCTGGAATGCCTTGCCCGCAGACCTGAGAGCCACAGCCTCGCAGTCCCTGTTTCACAGTCACATTTGCACGCACTTCTCTGACACCAAACACAATGCCACTCCTCACTGACATGCCTCTGTCCTCCTTCTTTGAGCGTTGCGCTTATTCTTATTAATTTTTGTGTTTCTGTTTCGGTATATTTCGTATTTCAAGGCATACCCCGAGGCTATAGGTATTATTGAGTAAAGGACCATTCTGGAACATTCAGCATAATTGTAGTTCTCTTGCTTGGCTGTTCATTACGAATCATTAGCCCTCCACTGTCTGCTATCTCAACCCTACACTGCTACAGCCTCCCATTATAATGGAACTCCCTTCAATTTAGACTACGTCTTTGGGAAATCCTCAAATATATAATAATAAAAATAAAACCTATGATATAACCCAACACTAGTTCAAAACTAGTATTAGATAAACCTTGTTATAGTTCACACATATTGTTAGATTGACAGCATGAAACAAGGTGGAGGACACTGTGTTCGGAAACAGTGACCCCACTACAACCTTCCGCGGTTGGCAGAGCCCCGGTCCCTGCGGACCATTTGAACCAGGGAGTCGTCAAAGGTATTTGACGACTCCCTGATTTGAACCATATGGGTGTTGAACCCGGTTCTGACCCTCATTATGCTAGGGGAGTTTTAAGACTTCTCCCTACGTCCGTCGTGTATTCTTTGATCGCTCCTGGATGTCGTCATGGTAGACATGTAGCTATTTGTACTTGAACCTGAACTTTATTTCTTATCTTCTTTTCTTCCAACTTCTGCCCATGGCGTTCTTCTCTCAGCTCGTCAGCTGTCAACAGTTACTGCCACCACCATGACACTGTCGCGAGAAGGTGCTCTCTGTAGACGGGGTTGGTGATGTCCCGACGCGGGGTTCAACATCCATATGGTTCAAATGGTCCGCAGAGAACGGGGCTCTGCCAACCGCGGAAGGTTGTAGTAAGGTCACTGTTTCCGAACACAGTGTCCTCCACCCTTGTTTCATGCTGTCAATCTATTAACAATAATAACAAACCTCCGTCGTGCCTTTTGTGTACAATAACAAGTACAGTGTACATAGTTTCACACGACGTAGATCTACGTTTCGCCGTATTGTTGTGTTTGGACGGCTCATTAGGTGTGCAAAATAGACCTCAGATAATGAGCGAGTATGTAAAATAGAAGAAGAAAACACATGGAAACGAGTTATGAAGCAACTATCCACCAATGTAACAAGATAATAAGCGGTCAGTACGTGCGATAACAGGGCACAAAACTGACAGGCTACTGAGACATTCAGCGACCTAAGAGCTTCAACGCATCTCCAGTGCGCAAACCAACAGCCTTTCAACTAACTTGGAGGGTTCAAGGTTGGGTAGGACCAAAAGAGGGGGGGGGGGGAAGGTGAGCGCAGCGGAAATGTGCCCACGGGGGAAGGTGAGCGCAGCGGAAATGTGCCCACGGCAACAAAGAATGCCGACTGTTACAGGAAGATGACGAGACCAGTGAAGCATGACAATGTTGTCTAACTACAATTCGAAGCAGCAAAGCAATACACCACCCAACTATTACTTGGATGGTTCAGCAATATCGGAGATAAAGGAAGGGGAAGCTTTGCGAAAACGAATTGTACAAAACCGGACGCCAATATCTACATTGTACATGTCAGGCTACTGAGACATTCAGCGGCCTATTGCCGTGGGACTTAGCTGGTGCACATTTCCGCTGCGCTCACCTTTCCCCCTCTTTGGTCCTACCCAACCTTGACTTGAACCTTGGGCTTCCAAGTTGGAAGGCTGTTGGTTTACGCACGTGCGCACTGCATGGAGATGTGCTGGAGTACATGTAGGTCTCAGGTCGCAGAATGTCTCAGTACTAGCCTGTCAGTTTGTCTCAGTACTAGCCTGTCGGTTTTGTGCCCTGTTATCGCACGTACTGACCGCTTATTATCTTGTTGGATAGTTGCTTCATAACTCGTTTCCATGTGTTTTCTTCTTCTATTTTACAGAAATAGAAAGGATGGACTATTGGTGAACAGATGGGTGGCCACATGTGTCATTTTTACATGGGAGGTTAAACGAAGGAAGAGAGGGAGAGATGACGGACTCATGGAGTCATCGACAATCAGCTCATGCGATAACCGTGGACAAAACTGACCGACACTGGACAGTAGTCTACTGACTGGCTATCAGCACGTCTTGGGTGCGCACTCCAACAGCCTTCCAATTGGCTACTTTGAAGATTCTTAGTCACGATAATAATTATAGGAGGGGAAGGTGAGCGCAACTAATAGTACTAGCAAGAGTACTTTTTTTTATGTACTCTTGGTACTAGTATGATAGTAATACTACGGTTTGTAGCTTGGTTGTCCAGACGCACCAGTGGGTAAACTCGCGTTACTTTGGTTGGTTGGTTTATTTTATTTTACTTCCCCAGAATGAACAGGCATTGCTACCTTCTTGCCTGGACAAGTACTTTCAAGTGCATTTTTCTGCACTGTACAGTTTTGCGACAAATGTGTGTTTTCTCATATGATGGCTCATTAGATAACGGGATCCGAGAGATATTCTTTCACGACATACATGTAGGGGCCAGTCCAAAGTTTTGAAAACTTGGCGGATGTCCCCGGCCACAGGGATGGCAGGTACCAAAAACCAGACACACTCACCGGGCTGGAACACCGGGCTGGAACACAACTCTCCTCGCACCTTACTACATCAGAACAATTACATGACTTTGTACTGAGCTTGGCAGTACCGGTACCGCACTCCCGGGCCGAGGCCGACAGCCCAGTGGCGCAAAGCACCCTCCTGGTTTCTGATATCTCGAAAGCATCTCGAACGTGTGGTATCATAAACTAGAAATGGGCGATGAAAACATAACTGGTGCGGTCGAGAAACTTTGTGACACCACACGTTCGAGATTAAAAGGAAACCAGGAGGATGCTTTGCACTGGACCATCGGCTTCGGGAGTGCAGTACCTGCTTGCCTCGTAATCGTATTTAGACTACATGCTACAGATCTGCAGACTACAGACTACAGTGTAGTGTGTAGTCAGTGTAGATCTACCAGGGAAAGGCGCAGCACGCATACTCGCCATTGACATAGCCGGTGCGTTTGATCGCGTATCACATCCCGGTGTGCTACACAAGTCCAACGTATACACGTATGGCCTACGTGGCCAACTGCACCAGTACACTGTACAGTGGCTCAGCAGCTACCTCATGTGAACGCTACCTTCAAGAATCAAGTGATCATTTGTGGCCAGACATCCTCAAGGCTCCGAATTCAGGCTGGAGTCCCCCAGGCCAGGGTAGTATTCTGGGTCCGACTCTCTTCCTCATGTACGTGAACGACTGCGAGGACCACGTACCAGCCGGTGCTGACCTAGCCTCGTTCGCAGACGACACTACGCTGTACACCAACATCACCCCCGCTACCCAGGAAGATACCACCCAAGCCCTCCAGCTAGCAGTCAACAACATCTCCCGCTGGGGTCAAGAATGGAAGATAAAATTTGAACCAGCCAAATCCCAGGCACTGACTGTCAGCTTCCACCGCACCCAATGCCATGGGACATGTCACCAATTGACTTCAAAGGATCTAGCGTGACGGAACAAGAGGAGCTCAAAATTCTGGGCATCAGTTTCGATGGTCAGATTACCTTCCGGCGCCACCTTCGTACCGTAGCCCTCCGGGCAACACAGCGACTTGGCGCTTTGTGTAACGCTTTCCACCTCCTAGACGTGCCCGGTCGCATCCAAGCCTACAATGCGCCCAGTGATGGAGTACTGCCCCATTGTCTGGATGGGAGCGGCCCATCCCATCTTGCAAGACTCGACCGTGTGCAAGCCCGGGCCATCCGCGCCATCGCCCCAATGTGTTGGCTGCCGAGTCTTGCTCTTCGTCGGATGGTTGCAGCACTTTGCCTCCTGTACAAGATGCATTGTCCGGATGCATATCCCCTTCTACAGAGGATGTTGCCACCCCAGCAGCCCTAACACCAAACAGTCCACTCCACCGTAGTACGTTCCAGAGATGTAATGCTCACGCACACCATCTGGCAAATGAACTTCCAGTCCGTTCCCGAAACAACCTGTGTCGTGCCTACCCTCACGCAGTTGTCCCCGTCTGGAACCAGCTGCCCGCCGGAGTCTTCTCTGCCTCTGGTCCATTCTGCAACAAGAACTTGCAACACTTCAAAGTTGCAGCCAACCGCTCTTTGAAGACCAACGACTGGTCGTGGGCACATGACCATCTCTGAGTATCAGCATCATAATTATCTGCCTCAGTCTCACCCCATGACTTCTAAATTCCGCTCCACATATTATTCACGTCTGTTCTTCTTTTCTCTCCTTCTCCTCCTAGCACTGTCTGTCTTATCCTTCGGACCTTCCCCTCCTTCTAATGTACTGTCTCTCCTCCTAGCATTTCGTATCATGTACCTGTCACTCCTTTCATTTTTCTTCTTCTTTCTTTTTTGGTGCGTTTTACCCATGACGTCGAGACCTCAGGTCAGCTGAGGGCAAAAAGCCCAGACAGATCCTGCCGGCAATTCTTTCGGCAAAATATCGAAGAATTGAAAGAGCGGAAATTGCCGGCAAAATCGGAGCAAAATATCGAGATGTTGGGTAAAATTGATGCCTGATACTTGGATTTCCTTGTTTCTTACCCGTTCCGCAGGATACACTGCCCAGGTCGAGATCATGTCACCGAAATACCTCTGGGATTCACTGTTTTTTGTCTTTGCCTGTAGCTGTGAGCTGTGTGATCATTGTAAAAAAAAACCTACAAATCCAGGGGCGTGCTCGGCCCCCCCAACTAGGGGGGTGCACGGGAGCCGAGGGGAGCCCCCCCGGCAATTTTCTGCAATTTGTTTGCAACCTTTCTTGAATTTTAGAGCATATTTGCATACATTACAATTGCAATTACCCAGTTTGAAAATTTTTTGGGGGGTGCACGTGCCCCCCGTGCCCATCGCCGAGCACGCGCCTGAAATCATGATGATCGTATCGTAGATCTACATGATGTATGCCAGTATGGCAGTATGGCTTTCACGACTACCGGTGGTGTGCTATGGGCATGGTCTACCAAGTACCATATCTACGGCCGGCTGCCCTGCTAGCCAGGCCTGCAGCGTGGTAAAGACGACGTGTAGCCTGTAGGCTATGGCATGGCCTACAACAAATCTTTGTACTGAGTCTAGTCTGTAGGCTAGTGACAGTAGTGTAGGCTGAGCACCTCGTCTCCTTCAAAGTTAGTTCAAGACTCCTTGCTACCGATACTGCAGTACCGGTATACCGGTGATTTTTCCCCCATCCAACCCCAGGCCCTGCACTGCATGACCTGGATGTCGGATCTTGGATCAGATGTCATGTCTTGTCAGACTAGAGTAGTCTTTGTAGACATGGTAGGTCTACCAGTCCAACGGCCGGCAGTGCATGCTCTACGTCAATATCTACCCTATCAAATGTCACGGATAGCGCTAGGCTATGACCATGAATGACTTGCGAAGTAAGTAAGTAGTTGCGTGTTGAGTCTGCTGCTCACTCGACTCACTACGAAAAGTAAACACTCACCGATGATACACCTCTAGGTCTAGAAAAGCTCTCGGCATATCAGCCTCAAAGTCAAACTCCTGCCACCAAGTAACTGGATTCCCGGGGAAATTTCTTCCTTAGTGTCCCGGTTGATCCACTTTATAGGACGCGATCACGGGTGAAATGGAGAAGTAAAAGGAGCACTTTCCCAACAGCTACCTTCGTATTGCATATCAATAAAACTGGTACAAGTGACATAATATTATAGCTTCTCTTCGCCTTTTTGTCTCGTAGGTGGTGGAAGAACTTTGAACTTGAACTTGGAAACGATCACGGTAGATGTAGTTGCACAAGCCATTACTCGTTACAGGTGATGATGAACGCAGAAGCTCGCTGCTTCAAGTCTTGTCTAGCCCTTCGACCACGGTGCTAAGACCGTTATTTGCAGACCGTGTACGTAGAGCAGTGGAAGACCAAACGGAAGGAAGGCAAGGTATGGCATAATGGCATTGCTTCCATTTTCTACCGGTGTATTGTCTGTGGTTGAATGTGTGGCGAATCTCACCGCCCGTCACTGCCCATGTACCGATATCCCCTACCCTTATCCGTCACCGTGATCTGGTGATGGAGTCCGCCAGAGATTCGTCCACACACCCTCCAAACATGCACTGTACTCAGTGCTTACTAGAAATAGCGCGACCTGGTACACCCCTCCCCAGGATCCCCCTCCCCGCCCAACAAAGACACACTCGTAGACTACTCATACTCGCAAACAATCCACCGGTTCTGACCTTCCAGGTAGATCTACAGTGAAACCTATTTAGGTCGAACACCAACTGACCAAGGGACCGATGGTATTCGTTCGCAATTGAATAATGGGACTTCTTGGAATCCATAGTTTATACCCGGACAGTGAACAGTGCATGACGTATACAGTCATTATCAAGAATACAATCATGAACTACTTTAATACTAGTTACTACACTGTAGTTCTTCTAATACACCAGTGCAATAGTAGCATGCACCAGTGACACAGCCACCTTCAGGATCTTCACAAGCAACATTTCCAACATTTTCCCATTGATATTTTCATTGCCCTCTCGTAAGGTGGACACAGACCGAAACTAACCAGTATGATCACTAATATCACTAATCAGGGGCGTGTAGCACCCGCTACAACTGGTACGACCATGGCCGTACCACTTTTCCAAAGTGAGGTTCGTCTGAAACGTGCAAAACCGTAATAAAAAATCGGGACCCGTCAGATCTTTGACTTTTGTTTGAGTTTGACTCATACTCGACTCAACACAGCTATTAGGTACACTTGGTTCAAGACAGCTTAGTTTTCTGCACGTGAACCATAAAATTCCATGATTAAAAAATAGAAAGTAGTAAAAAATGTGCCAAAAGTACCCAGAACACAGGATTTCGTGTCTTTTTTCACAAAATTTTCACGGGGGAGGACCCCCGGACCCGCACCTTCACAGCCCGCTCCATCCTTTAGTCGTACCATTTCCCAAGCCCCTCATACGCCCCTGAATATACCATGTAAATGTGTACATTAACACGTGATGACATATAGCCACAGGGATCATGTAATTGCTTCTGTGCTGGTGATGAGATGGTCAGGTCCAAGCTGTCATCGGCGATAGTCCTGCTATGCTGATTTCCGCGGATCGTCTTCATCCACCGTAACAGTTGATTGCTGCCTTTCTGTGCCAAATTTGTATCGCTTCTCCCTGGGGAGGGTAGACAAGTCTGACCACTGAGAATTTTCATCAGCTCCCAATTTCCGACCTTTCCACCGCACTGAGCTTCTTCGCGGCTGCCTTCTCACAAGTGCGGTGCTGTCCAAAGCAAATCCAACCTCATGAATAAAGTAGTGTCGCGTTCGAGTGCACAGACCAGTATGTGTAGTGCTAGGGCTGCGTAGCGCCCGGCGCTATTTTATTCATGAGGTTGGATTTCTTTGGCCAGCACAGTCTGTACATGGTAGCGACATGGCGCCTGGTAGACCATGGTAGACGCATTGCTCTTACTGCTGATTGTATCACCTTTACATTGTACATGTATATCAGTGTTCACACTCGTTAGTTTCTTTTCTGCCTGTATCCACCTGATGAGAAGGCAATGAAAGTACTAGTGGAAACATTTGGAAATATTTCAATAATATGTTGTTTTCGAGGAGCCTGAAGGTACGTGTAGATCTGATGTTCTTCAGTCTGATTGAATAATGATGTAGTACAGGTACATGTAGTACAATTGTTTGAACTGTGATGTTTGAAATCACTGCCGGGCTGTGTGCAGATGGCACCAATAAGAAAGAAGATCAAGAATTTGAAGCTTGGCGATCACATCTACGTCAAGAAGAGGCTCTGTAGAAGATCGTTCTGTCACCATGGTGAGACTTGTGCAACTGGGTCATGTGTGAGTATGTGTGTGTGGTGTGTGTGTTGGGGGGGAGTGGTCCAGGCTGCACGGTCTGGGGGTGTTACTTTTGACTGTTAAAAAAACAACTTTTTGGAGTTGGAAATACAACCACCAATCAAACTACTCAGTTGCAGCAAGAAAGAGATCTCTTCTAGTCCCCCTAATGTTTGCCCTTGAAATGGAACGCTCTTCACAGAAAATGAGGGATTCTTTCTTCTTTGTGTTTGCATTCGAAATATGATACGCTGCTAGGTCAGAACTGAGTATTGTGGAGATGGGCCGTGACAGCAACTAGCAAGCACCCAGCATTCACAATCAGCAATACAATCCACATGTGCAGTATACCAAACCAAAGCCCCCTCCCTTCCTTCTTGGTCCACCCCATCCCCCCCCCCCCTCCCCGCTTTGGTCTTTTCCTAACCATGAACCTTGCAAGTTGGAAGGCTGTTGGTTTATGCACTGGAGATGTGTTGGATGAGCTAGGTATCATGTCGTTGAATGTCTCAGTACTCCGTCAATGCGGTACCTAGTTGTCTCGCTCTCTGATCGTATGCTAGTTACAGTGGTGGACAGTTGCTCATAACATAGCAGTTAGTTTTCTTTGTCTCCAAAAGCTGTGTCCAGGGCTTCATTACTGAGAGAGTCACAGTAGTGTCATGATGCCTCTGCCCCCCCCCCCCCTCTCTCTCTCTCTCTCTCTCTCTCTCTCTCTCTCTCTCTCTCTCTCTCTCTCTCTCTCTCTCTCTCTCTCTCTCTCTCTCTCTCTCCCCCTGGCCTCTCTGTCTCTGTCTCTGTCTCTGTCTCTGTCTCTCTCTCTCTCTCTCTTTCTCGCATGTGCAAAGGCATTGTTTCATGCATTGGCAAGGATCTCAAGACATTCAAGGATTTCAAAGTGATCGGCTTCGGCCGCAAAGGTCGTAAGAGACTTGTCATCAAGTAAGTTAGAAAGCCCTCCACTCCAGACTTGATGCACTAGAACCGACTTCAAAGTGATTTTGTTAGGGTCGTCGCAAAAGTTTTCGTCGTCCCTGAAACGAACCTCGTTCATTTCGTACTCGGACCCCCTCCCCTCCCTCTGAAACGAAGACAGCTTGCTATGCTGGACGACGAAAATCGCATTCATGTACATGTCATATGTACAGTGTCGGTCGACTTGCAATTTTGGCTGGCACCCCCCCCCCCCAAATGAATCATTTTTGTTTCAGGGACGACAAAAAAACTTTGCGACGACCCCTTATAATGTTTGCTATGCCCAGGCAGCCCTTGTACTAGTAACGCCCACAAAATTTAATAAGACTACCCCCCCCCCCCCTCCCATCATCAGATCTGTCATGTATTTTAAATTGCACATCCCGTAGCAAGCGGGTCCTACCACAGCCTAGTAGCATAAAGACATAGAAAGAGAAAGTCATAAGGCACTTGGCCATCATCAGGTGCAAACAAGAAATGAATCTGTCCACCTGACCCACCTTCTGCTTCAGAAAGAAAAAGAAGCAAAAAAATGAAACAAGTAAGGGAGCTACAAGTACTAGTTTCAAGCTGAAAGCGTGTGTTTACTTCCATATTGCCAGGTGTGTCTTTACCACCATATTTATTAACCATAAGTACAGCTGCAGTGGTGTCTTCAACTTCATTCTCCCAAGCTGAAAGCTGCTCATAAAAATCTCCATATCCATCATCATACGAGATTACTACAGTGCACTAAACTCATGCTTTTCTGTACATTGCCATCATTGCTCAGAAATATTTTCCGAAAATCCAAGAGCGTTGAAATGGAAAAGGAGGATTTCAAACCGGAGGCCTGCCCTAGGACACCAAGACAGATACCAGATGGGAGTCAAAGGTAACATCTCGACATGATCACAGTGTGGTGCAAATGTATGCCCCTTTGTGTGAGGTTGATAATTATCATACTGTCGTCAGACAGTACGACTCCATGATGGTTCATGTGGCAGTAAATGTTTTTGAGCTTATGTCAGTAGGAATCATACACGGGGATGTGTTTGTGTGTGTGCTCCCACGTGCATGCGTGTAATCAATATTATCCTCATTGAAACAGCTAGCTGCCCGGAGATTTACGACCAGGCCGGAAAGGAAGATTGCATGGCCGAGTGCTACTAAGTTCATATGCCTACTGGCTGCAGCACTACTGCAACACGAAATCAATGAGTAACCTAGAGACTTTGAAGTGTCAGTGCATGTGCAATAGGCTACTGTCCAGATAAGGAACGTATGTGCAGTACGCACATTTAACTTACTTGCTGTTAGCACTCGTGCCTTGATCCCTGGGGGTGGTGGTGTTTCTACCTTGATCCCTGGGGGTGGTGGTGTTTCTGCCTTGATCCCTGGGGGTGGTGGTGTTTCTACCTTGATCCCTGGGGGTGGTGGTGTTTCTGCCTTGATCCCTGGGGGTGGTGGTGTTCCTACCTTGGTCCCTGGGGGTGGTGGTGTTCCTACTCGTGCCTTGATCCCTGGGGGTGGTGGTGTTTCTACCTTGGTCCCTGGGGGTGGTGGTGTTTCTACCTTGATCCCTGGGGGTGGTGGTGTTTCTACCTTGGTCCCTGGGGGTGGTGGTGTTTCTGCCTTGATCCCTGGGGGTGGTGGTGTTCCTACTCGTGCCTTGATCCCTGGGGGTGGTGGTGTTCCTACCTTGGTCCCTGGGGGTGGTGGTGTTCCTGCCTTGATCCCTGGGGGTGGTGGTGTTCCTACCTTGGTCCCTGGGGGTGGTGGTGTTCCTGCCTTGATCCCTGGGGGTGGTGGTGTTCCTGCCTTGATCCCTGGGGGTGGTGGTGTTCCTGCCTTGATCCCTGGGGGTGGTGGTGTTCCTGCCTTGATCCCTGGGGGTGGTGGTGTTCCTGCCTTGATCCCTGGGGGTGGTGGTGTTCCTACCTTGGTCCCTGGGGGTGGTGGTGTTCCTGCCTTGATCCCTGGGGGTGGTGGTGTTCCTGCCTTGATCCCTGGGGGTGGTGGTGTTCCTGCCTTGATCCCTGGGGGTGGTGGTGTTCCTGCCTTGATCCCTGGGGGTGGTGGTAGAAGGTGGTGGTGTTTCTACGGATGCGGAAAACTCGGCCTTCAGCCGAGTCTGACGCGCAAATGCGATATTTTCGGCATTCGTAACTGTTAGCTGCATGGTCATGTGTCACAGTAGCCTCCCTCTACTACCACCTGTCCATGTTACGTTTCCGCAGAATCTGCAACGTGGCCAGCAGCACTGTGGACACTGGGCACACTAGAAACGACAGTACTACGGGGAAATGCTGCACTGACATCCCACATCCTGGCTCTACTGACATCCCACCTCCTGGCTCTACTGACATCCCACCTCCTGACAGCACTGATACCCCACCTCCTGACAGCACCGCCGAAGCAGCATCGGAGAAGACAGCCTCGCCTGTTGCTATGACAACGCCAACTCGGCCGGCCACAGGAAAGATGTCAAGGTGAGGAGAAGAAAAATGACCCGGTATAGATCTGTGCGTGGCCTACAGGGCTCCCGTCCCGTCGCTCCCGTCCCGCATGCATGCTCATTCCAGTTGCCCTTGTGCTGTAGGTGATCGCGCCCGGCTGTATAGGTGTTAGATGCACTTAAAGTCTTTCAGCTAGGTACTGTACACACTATGCAATAAGATTACTGACTGTACCAGGATTGTATGTGCATCCTGAGGGAGTTGTAAGCGTTTCGGAAGACGGCACTGGTGAGCGGAGTGCGACACGGTGTCGTGGGTTTCGCTCCCGTCCTGCATGAATGCTCGTTCCAGTTGCTCTTGTGCTGCAGTCACGGCCGCGATCGCACCCGGCTGCATAGACCACAGACCAAGTAGATGTTCCCAGCCTGTTGCTGTGGTCTGGTGTCATCTACCTAGATGTTATGACTCCTTCAGTGCACATCAAGTTACGGACACGCAAACAAACTCACGCTGCCTGTATGTCTTGATCTTTTCCACCGTCGCACAGGATATTCAGAGGACTCTTGATGAGCAGCGGGAAAAAACTCACCAACACCTTGTTCCCCGCAACGCAGAAAGAAGACGACATATCCAAGTTTGTGCTCAAAACCAAAAATCATACGGACGAAGTGTATGTGTATGCCTATGGTGAGAGCAGTGAGGAAGTGCACTATCTGCAAGGGTCATCTCCGCATGACAGTCACAATAATGAGCGCGCTGCCGACATAGCCAAGCTCTTCTTGCCTGATGAGTCAGTGGACGAGAAGCAGCGCTGTAAGCGGTCGTTCGGCGATTACGACCTGGAGAGTTGGAACTGCGAGTGCTTTGCGACGTTCTGCAAAACAACCCAACACCCCGTGGAGGAGATTGCGGCCAGGGTGAAACAGCTGAAGCGACGCCAGTGCGTAGGCAAGCGGTTCTTGCACGCCAACAGTACCATTGTGTCACACCAGGTACATCGGTACTGGGAGAAAGGAGAAATGTGGAGGGAGACGTTTGATGAGCCCACCGGGGACACGAGCGATGAAGAAGAGCCTAGTGGAGACACGAGCGATGAAGACCAGCCCGATGGAGACACAAGCGATGAAGAAGAGAACACTGACAAGGTAACCGGACGAGGCCAAAGAGATACACGTGAGAGACAAACGGCGCAAGAAGTCGCTCAGGAAGAGTGCCAGAGTAACAATTCTGTCAGATGTGTGAGTACAGTGGAAACTAGCCTATAAAGACCAATGCCCTAATCCTGCCACGACAGCAACAAGTGACATCATTATTTTATGCTTCGGCTGTGTTAGTCCCTAGCGTATTCCTGGCCAGCACAGCACTACGATTTCGTTCATGCTGCTTTGCGCGTTCATGCTGCTTTGCGCGTTCATGCTGCTTTGTGCGTTCATGCTACTTTGCGCGTTTATTTGCTGCAGTATATCTACTGTTGGGCTGTGTGCAGTGTGTGCGTGTGTGTGTGTGTGTGTGTACGTGCGTGCTTGCGTGCATGCGTGTGTGCGTGCGTGTGTTTGTGTGTGTGCGTGCGTGTGTTTGTGTGTGTGTGTGTGTGTGTGTGTGTGTGTGTGTGTGTGTGTGTGTGTGTGTGTGTGTGTGTGTGTGTGTGTGTGTGTGTGTGTGTGTGTGTGTGTGTGTGTGTAATAGTCGTTGGTGAACAAAACTTGCATACTTGAAGTATAAGTGTGATCCATGATATCTTACAGCTTACAAACCAACCAAGAACATGATATCCAGCAGTTACAAACCAACCAAGAAAACGACACAGAAGCCCGATTCTCTAACCCCCGGTCGCCAAACAGAACAATGTCGCCTGAGTACATTGGCTAGTGCCAACGTGCCGTGTGACGGGGCCCAGGGGTGAACATAACAGACGGATTCCTGAAAGCTTGCACCTGTAGCCTTTCACTTTTCTAAGTGATAATAACACTTTTATAAAAGCACCGAATGGATGAACCATTCCTGCCCTAGATCTTATACTGGTACCAAGCTGGTGGTGGACACTAACACTGCAGAGGAACAGCACTGCCTTGAGTGAGTAGACATGTCTTGCTGTGCATGTGGAAAGACTTGGATCTTGACACCGGCAGCCCACAGTGGAGACAGTGCAGCCGCATAACTGTTAGGCAAGTACACACCATGACTGGGCTGCACCTGTTCTAGAAAGCCAGACAGCAAGCACATGGTGCCAGGTGAACACTATAGCACGCAGCTTGACTAGGTAGTAGGTACCTTTGTTTGCTGACTGGAATCTGTAAACACGGGGGCATGTGTATCAGTGTGCAGGCATGAACACAGAGTGACTGGGTAAACATGGCATGTGTATCAGTGTGCAGGCATGAACACAGAGTGACTGGGCACCTATCAATGCGTTCCGTACCTGCCCAGTGCGGGCACACAAGCAAGCATGACTACACGATTGTACCATATTTTCCGGAGTATAGTGCGCACTTTAGATGTGCTATTTTAGGCCCTAAATCGCAGGTGCGCACTATGCTCCGAATATGAAATGCATGTACTTCAATAAAGATTAAAGTGCGCACCCCCAATGAAGATTGGGGGTGCGCGTTATACAAAGGTGCGCACTATACTCCAAAAAATGCGGTACTATGCCGTGGATTCACTTTGCATGATTCAACTCAATGGTAGTGAAACTCGAGAATCCAACAAAGCCTCACAATCAGTACGGTCCTGTGATCAGATATAGTACCGGGAAAGCTGGTTTGAACTGGTTTCTATAACTGAACTTTCTAAAAGCAGCAGCAGAAGCAACAGGATATGTCCAGCTACAAACTTTTAAATGGTCCAAGCGAGGCTCTAATAAAGTTTAAAAAAAGAAAGCGAGAGAGAGAGAGAGAGACAGACAGAGAGAGAGACAGAGAGAGAGAGAGACAGAGAGAGAGAGAGAGAGAGAGAGAGAGAGAGAGAGAGAGAGAGAGAGAGAGAGAGAGAGAGAGAGAGAGAGAGAGAGAGAGAGAGAGAGAGAAAGAGAGAGAGACAGAGAGACAGAGAGAGAGAGAGAGAGAGAGAGAGAGAGAGAGAGAGAGAGAGAGAGAGAGAGAGAGAGAGAGAGAGAGAGAGAGAGAGAGAGAGAGAGAGAGACAGACAGAGAGAGACAGAGAGACAGAGAGACAGAGACAGAGAGACAGAGAGAGAGTGAGACAGAGAGAGAGAGAGAGAGAGAGAGAGAGAGAGAGAGAGAGAGAGAGAGAGAGAGAGAGAGAGAGAGAGAGAGAGAGAGAGAGAGAGAGAGAGAGAGAGAGAGAGAGCCAGAGAGACAGAGCCAGAGAGACAGAGACAGAGAGACAGAGAGAGACAGAGACAGAGAGAGAGAGAGAGAGACAGAGAGATAGAGAGGGTAGGTGACATCAGCATTAGAATAAGGAATATTGTTTTATTAGACTCAGGGTGACAGCAGGGGCGCCACATCAATGGACACTCACTTGGCCGGCACCAAGGCCAACTAGCAACGTCCCCAAACCAAGCGACGCACATGATCTGTCTTCTGCCGTGTAGACTTGATGAAGCCAAGCAGCTGAAGTTCTGAGACGGATTGGATGAATGCCGATCTGATTATTCTCAGGTCAAGGAAAGCGCAGTGCACTCAATTACACAAGGACACAAGGAAAGCGCAGTGCACTCAATTACTAGTACACGTATACGTACAGCTACAGCGTGCGTGTGTGTGTCTGTGTGTGTGCATGCATACGTGTGTATGTGTACATGTGTGTGTGTGTGTGTGTGTGTGTGTGTGTGTGTGTGTGTGTGTGTGTGTGTGTGTGTCTGTCTGTCTGTATGTATGCGTGTGTGTCTGTGTGTGCATGCATGTGTAAACGTGTGAATGTGGGCAGGTGTGAGTGCGTGCCTGTGTGCATGGGGCTTCCCACACACTGTGGACACTACCGAGAGTACTAATCTTACCACTTTTCGCCCCGGGCGCCTCCCGGAATTTGGTGAATTAATCAAATGCGAAGATTTTATAACATGGCAAACCCTGCACCATCACAAATGCAAGGGGTCTTTGGGCCGCCGATAATTTCGCATAAATGTTCGGCCAAAGACCCAGCCTGACAAGCAGCAGAAACTAAAGCTTAGTAAAGGTCGTCACAAACGTTTTTGTCTTCCCTGAAACGAACATCATTTGTTGGGGGAGGGGGGGGGGGGGGAAGGGGGTGCGAACCAACATCGCAAGTCGACCGACACTTTACATATGACATGTACATGCGACTTTCGTCGTCCAGCATAGCAAGCTGCAGCATAGCAAGCTGCAGCATAGCAAGCTGCATTCGTTTCAGAGGAGGGGAGGGGGTCCAGGTACGAAAGGAACGGTGTTCGTTTCAGGGACGACAACAAACTTTTGCGACGACCCCTAAAGCAGACTCCATCTGCGCACAGAACTGTTCCGTCCTTTGTGGATTCATCGGCGCAGCACAGAGAAAACCAGTCTGAAGCTGAGGCTGATGGCAATGAAAAAATAATCTAAAGCATATACACATTAGCAAGAGTGCAGGAAAGCGAGTGTACAGATCCAATGGATTGCTGTCATAGCCAGATTTAAACATATTACATGAAGTGTGTAGTGCACATATAGCGCCAGAATTCAAGCAGGTCTCGCACATGCCACATAACTGCATCCTGGACTTAGCGAGAATAGCTGTACGCACTATGCCACTTCTGCTGCTTATATGTGCAACTGTGACGTACATGCAATCTGAGAGTTTGCCATAACAGACAGTGGCACCCATGCAGAAAACTGTACACGTCTTGTTCTCATGTACTCTTCCAGGAAGTAGTAAAGTAGCTTAACAGACAGATACACGCAGCTCACACACACACACACACACACACACACGCACACACACACGCGTCTATACACGCAGCTCACACACACACACACACGTCTATACACGCAGCTCACACACACACACACGTGTCTATACACGCAGCTCACACATACGTCTATACACGATATGCATACATGCACGCCCAAGTAAGAATGTGTACCCCCCCCCCCTCATGCACGCACATGAGAGCAAATGCATATAAAGTTACATGTACAGGTACGCATGCGCACACACAATATGGCTGTTTTAAAGGATACTGCCACACTTTGTCATCAACGGCAGCAACAGACACGGCAGAAGTAGCTGAAGCTGCTCCTGCTTTCTTTTTCTTCTTCTTTGCACCGATTGAGTCCTTGCCTTGGCTACCACCAGCATCAGTCTTCACAATTGATAAGAACGACTGAATTGTACACAGCAAAATACAGTGGAAAGTGATTTCTAAGAGTAGAACAGAAAAAGAACAATAGTGCTAGCAGCACCGCCGGCAGCAGCAGCAGCAGCAGCAGAGACGGTGGCAGCAGCAGAGACAGCGGCAGCAGCTGAGACAGCGGCAGCAGCAGAGACAGCGCCAGCAGCAGCAGAGACGGTGGCAGCAGCAGAGACAGTGGCAGCAGCAGCAGCGGCAGCAGCAACAGAGACGGTGGCAGCAGCAGAGACGGCAGCAGCAGCAGCAGCGGCAGCAGCAGAGACAGTGGCAGCAGCAGCAGCGGCAGCAACAGAGACAGTGGCAGTAGCAGCGGCAGCAGCAGAGACAGTGGCAGTAGCAGCAGCAGCAGCAGCAGAGACTGTGGCAGCAGCAGCAGCAGCAGTAGCAGCAGCAGCAACGTGCCAATACTAGTGCGCACCAACACAATCAAGATTACGTACCATCAGCCAATCATGAAGGTTTATATTCCGTGGACATTCGGTACAAATCCAATAAGCAACAGACAATGGTGGCATGCTAGCAGATGGTGCCTGTGCTGATGCCTCGCAACAGGTGCACTGGAACAGCAAGAACAATGATAAGGAAGAGGACAACCACAACAACAACAACAACCACAACAACAACAACAACAACAACAACAACAACAACAACAACAACAACAACAACAACAACAACAACAACAACAACAACAACAACAACAACAACAACAACAACAACAACAACAACAACAACAACAACAATAACGGCCCTTCATTACTTTAATTGCTTGCCCACCCAGCTTCGCGAAATCCCTTCTCGCACACTCTTCAAATCCCAGATATCCCTGCTGTTGCACAACTCTGTATGCTCGTGTAGCGACCACCCCTGCCCGTACACTTACCGTATTTTCCGGGGTATAAGCCGCACCCCCCTTTTTGAGGCAAAATATTGACTAAAAGTTGGTATTCAGAGTATAAGCCGCACCCACAAACCAAGATTTTTCACACTCATTGACAAATGGCCTTTCTACAAATTTATTATGGTTATGGAGCTAAATACCATGTTAGATCAGATTATGAAGTGTTAGTGCACCACAGGTTGCTGCAGAGTTGTTGGTGTATTGCTGTGTTGACTACAGATCACTCCATGTCATCTGCACTATCTTCAGTCTCGCTGCCACTGATGTTGATAGCAACACAGGCGCGAAGCTGAGTCGAATGACATGTCACATGATGTCAGCATGCATACTGATGTATGCTAAGCATTCAGTCGCGCAAGCATATTCGGTGTATAAGCCGCAGGGGCGATTTTGGTCCGATTTTTAGCGAAAAAAAGTGCGGCTTATACCCCGGAAAATACGGTAAGTAGTCATTAATCTCTAGGCTCTGCCCACCCAATAGATGACTTGCACAAAGATTGTCTGGGTTCGAGACGGGGCAAGTGGACCTTCTGGACTGTACTTCTGACTCTGACTTCCCCACCTTTTGAGTTCGTGACTTTCGAAGTTTCGCTTTTTGCCTGACGAACACTGAGCTATTTTTTTTGGCTAGAGAGTAGAGTTGTTTTGATTCGGCTTGTATCGTCATGCCGAAGCGCTGCTACGCTCCTGAATGCACTAGCAGACGAGAGATGGAACTGAGGCTCCCATTCCATACGTTCCTTTCCGAGCCGGCCGGCCGGGAGGCAGAAAAAATGAGGGAATATTATTTTAGTATCATTGGTGTAGGCTGCAACAAGCACGTCGTGGTCCTGAAGTGTGACAACTTTCCCGCAGTGGAAGCGAAGTCAAGCACAACGAAAGTTTGTGGACGTCTGAGAAAGAACTCGATTCCCTTCGATTCGGCTGCACTAGCTCCAGAGCGACCCTCTCCTGAGGACAGACTGCGGAGAGGCCAGGAACCTGCCGAGTCAAGAGTGGAAGCCCGAACCACGAAAATGAGGGGTGGAAGGACTGAGTGTGAGAGCCAGATGGCCTTTAGTAGTACTTCAAGTAGTATCTGAGTTGAAGGAGAGAACAAGTGTGCTGGAGAAACGCTGCGAAGTCTTCAGGCCTGATGTGTACTAGCTACTGTTGAAGTCTCACTTGTTCCGATATGAACACTTCATCAGCCCTGACTCTGAGCAGCTGTATCTAGACTTGGACTTAGGCCAGAGACATAGCATTGTTAACCTTACTGAAGCCATATGTATCCAATGCCTGGCACTAGTGAGAAAGCAGTTTGGCGCAAGCTCGCAAACTATGATTGAATCAGGGAGTGGTGGAAAGTCACATTATACCTCCCCATGATTAGCTGGTAATGACGACGATGCGGCTCCGGCTGGGTCTCAGTCTCAGAAAGGATTTGTTGGAGCATCATCAAACAGTGCATTTGCCTTCATCATACACTGGCTCCGTTGCCTACAGTAATTCACATTTTGACGGGGCGCGCTGGGACGATACGGAAGGAGCGGCGGGAACCATTGGAGTGCTCATGATGCTGGTTAGCGAAGACCGATGTGTCAGGAACGGGAACGCAACCGCACTACTGTACGGATCAGGAAGCGATGGAAGAGTTGAATCTGCTCAGCCTTCCATGCCGTGTACAGGGACACAAACGTAAAAATAGCTACATTTCAAATGTGAACTGGCGATGGCATTATGTGGCGACGAACACAACTGCAACTGTTCAAATTTCAGCATTTCGAACATTATGCTTCCCATGATAACTCACCGAATGGCTCACATGACGGAGTTGGACATTACCAGGCTAGGATAATCATTTGCTGTATTTATGGATAGTCCTTGAGTTTTCAGATGAAGTGCTTTATCTTTTACCTGTCGTTCCTTTAGTATGGCACAATGTCCATGGCTGCTTCCTTGTCTTCATAACAGACTGGTATAATCAGCATGATTCTGCTTTTTTGAGAAGAAATAAAACTTTCCTTTCGGAAAGGAAGCCCAGAAACGTCAACCCCCATGGACTGTGCTTTATGACTCTCGTCCATCGACGTTAACCGTCGCAATAACTGCTGCATGTATGTTGTGCTGTGCGAACCGTACAAGATTTTACAGCTCACCCACGCCTTCCCAACAGGCTCCTATAACCCGTACCGTTAGCGTTACATTGAATATGAACTAGGCTAGCACAGTTATCCTTCGTTCTTTTGATGGCGGCGGGTAGCATGGAACTTGACGTGTTCTTGGGATCCTCGTGCAACACTTGCTGTTCCCGGATGCCATATTATTGGGTGCATCGAGGTTGCTTCTATGCTCACTGTTGTTTAGTAAGACAATTTTTTATAACTATTTCACCAAAGAATAAGGCAAGAGTATTTTGGGTTGGTTTGGACGCCTGGCTTCTCTTCACATAATAATACAGTCATGTACTTCCACTCAGGGAGTAGTACAATACCTGCTTCCACTAACCCTACAAGTGCACATGCATGACTCATGAGCTGCTGAAGACAGTGACGGTACTGATCATGTACATGTACATGTCGTGCACCGTTCATTCATGCTGACAAAAAAAGTACACTACACTAGTCTACAGACGGTGTAGCTACGTAGGGTGCCCGCAGTGTAGCCTGGGTGCACAGGGTGCACTTGCCCCGTCTCACTCGCGGCTCGGATCTTTGTGCAAGTCATCTATTCTTCCTCACTCTTTCTCCTTTCTTACACTATTATCTCTTATTGGCCACTGGCTATCGTGAGAATAAAGATTTGAAACAACCACAACAACAACAGCAGCAGCAGCAGCAGCAGCAACAACAACAACAACAACAACAACAACAACAACAACCGGGGACTCATTTACCCACTGTTTACAGAAATATGCGAAGAAATGATAGTCTCCCATATCAATTTTGATTCCAGTGTGGATTTGCCTCAACAGTGTGTGATTATAGTGGTCCTGAATTCTAGGAAAAGAATTGAAATGCAATATATCATAGTTTAGCACAAGCCTGCCTAATAAAAACAAATGAAAAGCGAACTCCTGTTTGTAAAAGCAGGTTTTTCTCCTATTTCGCGACATAAATGCGAACGTATGGGTGTGGTTTTCACAGGCCCCAAATAAAGGGAAGGATTCATTACACTCTAGCAACATTTTGGGATTAATAACAGCTTGCCCTCATGATGCTTCAACCCTGAAAATTCGAACAAAATCGGACTAAAAGTGGTTTTTGACCTCCGATATTTTTCGCGATATAGGCCCGAGCTACTACTATACTACCTTGATCAACTGATCATTTAGAGCGCGTTCTTTTTTGATTTACAGGTTTTGGTAGAAACTATTTCTTTCGGTAGAGGTGTTCGCTTTTCCTTCTCGAAAGGGTAGATTCTACTTTCCTCTACGGCTATACCAGGCAAAAGTTGGTAGAAGCCGGTAGAAGTTGGTAGAGCTACGGTATTTCCAGCAAAATCAAGGAGTTGTACAAAACTCCATACAGAAGAAAAACTGTTCACGTACATATGGTGAAACACTACTAAATCCGGTAGAACAGCGTTCGTGCACTTACCTCTACCATCTACCTCTATCGGTAGAGTGACTCTACTCTACCAGGTAGCTAAAACGAACGCAGCCTTAAAGCAGCCAGATAGCCACTGAAATAGGTGAACTGTTACTACTCACACACGCACGCACGCAAGTATATGATACGCTCCTGGGATTTTTAAAAGACAACAGCGGGAGATATTCCTTACCTGCAGAATAGGCTGTGGATTGAGAAGGGCCTGCTGGACACTCAAGCGAGGTGATGCCAGTGTGGTCTGGAAGAGAACAGTGTGCAGAACATGCCAGGCCAGGCTGGATTACTGCTACTTGAGTACTTGAGTACTTGTCACTGTGGCTGATGCTATTCACGATAATGATCACACGAAGATCGTAAGTATTACATAATGATGACCGTGGTCCCATGTGTGACATGCCTAGCTTGTGTATAATGACGATTGTGGTCCCATAAAGATGCACATATACACACACACACACAAGTACCTGTTGGAGGATGCGTGCTGATGGAGCACCGCAGTAAAACAATTCTGAGAGCGGCAGCAAAGATGGTGGTCGCACAGCATGCCTGAGCAAACACACACACGCACGCACGCACGCACACACACACACACGTACGCACGTGCATACGCACACACACACATACACACACACACACACACACACACACACACACGCATACACGCACGCATGCACACATGCACATGCACAAGCACACAGATCAGTAAGGTATGCAAATACATGCATACCTATGAAGACAGGGTAGGTTAATGAGAGAGCATGGGGCCTGCATGAGAAAAAAAGACAGCTTGGCATGCACAAACCATCATTACAGAGCAGAGATCACGCCACTTCTCAAATAACTTGACCTGAACTTCCCGAATTCCTGTTGAGGTTACTCGACGTAACCGGCATTCCAAACGTTTTCGCTCTTGATGTTTCTGCAGTCTCAGTTCAGGGTGCCTCGTCTTGGTGCTGTAAGTTGTAGATTATCGTGTGTCTCTGGTGCTAGTTGGCACAACGGGTGCCACAATGGGTGGCATAATGGACCCCGTCCGCAGTGGTATTGTGGTGTATGGTGTTGTGAAATTGTCCGTGGAAGGTGACATTCACACTGAAGTTAGAGATCAGTTGTCTGATGATTGCCCAAGGGCATGAAACTGTTAGTTACAACAAAGATGCGTGGTGCTCTGCGTGGTGCTCTGCGTGGTGCTCTGTGTGGTGCTCTGTGTGGTGCTCTGTGACTTGTGTGCAGGATAGCTCTGTTCGCATGAACAGTGAGCGCTCTCCCGAGCCAGAGCCAGAGGACTCTTACTTGCACGTTAGTTACTTGAGTACATGATTGTATTTACTTGACAGTCATACAAGTGTCTGTGAGTGATTGACAATGATGTGGAGCGTGTGTATGTTCGTCTGTGAGTGATTGACAATGATGTGGAGCGCTGCGTATGTTCGTCTGTGAGTGATTGACAATAATGTGGAGCGCTGTGTATATTCGCCTGTCAGTGATTGACAATGATGTGGAGCGCTGTGTATGTTCAATGTTGAAGTCCTACCTGAAATGTACCTTTAGGTTTGTTCTCCCCAAAACTAAATTAGGAATAGGTTCCCGTATAAATATTGTACATGTCATTATGTACTTGTTTGATGCATGCTGATGATTTATGATTGAACTTGTTTTGCTGCAAACATGATCATTTCTACAAAATGAATTTTCACTCCACATGTAGCAGCAGCAGCAGCAGCAGCAGCAGCAGCAGCAGCAGCCTGTGCTTCAGCCAATAACATTAAAATACCATTACACTCGGACGTCTCTTATCCGGGCACTGCCCGTATCTCAAGTTTGCCCGTATCTCGGGATAACTCATCTGCCATGTATCATATCATTTTTTGAAGAAGTTTATTCGGCACGTATTGCACATGTTCAGGTTACAAAAAGGATCTATTGATAAAAATGTGTGGACTACACAGGTTGGCAGTGACAAATAAGCAGTTGCGCATACGAAAAAAGTTCAAACCCTCCAAATTCGATGAATTTTTGCCGCAGGAACTCAAACTGAAGGTGCCCGGTAGAGAGACATGCCCGTATCTGAGGCGTCCGGATAAGAGACGTTTGAGTGTACTACACCAACCCTGTGTACACTCACTGCCAGTCAGTGCACAAGTGATTGATTTGCAACCTCCATTAGAAAATTACTTATGTTCTGTTTCCTGTGGGCGGTGTGGTCGATAACAAAGCATCCCGCATAGCAGGTCTTAATAAGTACAGTGCGTTGTGCAGTCGCAATCTAAAATCACCTCACCTGAAATAATCGCAGAACTCATTCAGCAGAGTCGTGACGCAGGTCGTGACATCCGTTTGCTGGGTGTTGGAACTGCGGTAGCTGCGGAGGCGCTGCAGCAGGAAGAGAAATGACAGCATACAATAACTATTATCATGATGATACAATGCACTGATACGAAACGCAGTACACTCGTATCTCTCTGATCAGGACGTCGAAGTTACGGGCACCTAGTGATGTCATACGCCAGATCTTTGGGTGCTCCCCATTGATTTGTATGTGATTCACAGTTACGGACATATCAAAGTTATGGGCAGTGCCCGGTCCCGGACCGCACGGATACATGTAATAGAAGAGATATGGACGTAGATGTACGCTTAAAATACCGTAATCTCACGCACATCACAACACGGGCTTACAATCAACAACTCTCTGCTTCCGGTCCTTTCCCAGGGGTATTTTCCCTTGCACACACGTGCATGTTAGTGTATGCGAGTACCGAGTATTATGCATTGAATGCCGCGTAAAGTGAGAATGAAGTACATGCTACCTGCTTCTTGTACTGCGTACCGTGATGTTGACATCAGAACCTGGTGTAGTATGATGCACTCCTTTCATTTCTAGACACATGCCCTGAGCCACCCAATCGGAACATGCCCTCCCAATCGGAACATGCCGTCCCAATTGGAAGTGTCTTATAATTATTAGAAAACAGGGACAAAAGCACAAGACGACGGTGCAACTTTCTCTATAGATTGGTAAGTTTTCCAAGTGTGTACAGTGTGAGAAGCTGACAAGCAAGTGCTACTGCCAGTAAGCTTACTCAAAGATAACAGCACTGACAGGGGTACTGTAACACTGTAACACTATATCCATGTCTAAACGGTTACTCTATCAGCGGAACTGGAGTGAGGAACTGGAGGACAGAGTGCTGCTTTGCTTGGGGAAATCACCCTGGAAGGAAGTGCAGTCGCAGTGAGATCTTTAAAAATAAGAAAACACCAATGCATAGCTGTTAGCACCTGTTCTGCCTACGTGTGTGTCAGTGCACATGCCTACATGTAAGTAGGAAGTAGGCTACAGTGCCTGCTGTAGCTACATGTATCGTATTTTCCAGAGTATAAGCCCCCCCCCCTTTTTGCCATGAAATACAGACATCTACCCTATTTATCACCATTAATTTGATCATCGGAGTATAACTTAAGCCACACCACCTTTTTGGGTGGATTGCCGGTGTTTAAAAAGTGCGGTGTATACTCCAGAGAACATGGCAAGTAGGCCGCTGCCGCAGTACCTGGTGTAGACGATGGCGACGATCGGCAGTCGACAATGAAACTGCATTACCAGTTGATGACGTAGCTGCTGCAGGTCCTGCTGCTGCTGCTGCACGTGCATCGGAGCTGCTCTCAGCACACTCATCACCCCGTGCTGAT
>NC_088643.1:40173912-40182667 GCF_964019385.1 Sycon ciliatum
GTATTGCATCATAAAATTGATGTCAAGTTGAAATTCTGTTAGGAGAGTACTGCATGCAGGAGTTGCACATCATGGGGATTATGCACTCTTGGCAAAATTCATGCTGGACCATGGCCGTGAATCGAGTGTACTTTTGGATGAAATGCAGCCATGTGATGTACCAATACGGAAAACAGGCACCAGAGGAGCATAAACAAAGTCAGTTGCTTATTTTTTAGGTTGCCTCTCCATGCCCAGGACAATTTACAATAACAATCAAATATGCCACCACACACATGTGCACATACACACATACACACAAACACACACACACACACACACACACACACACACAAAATCATGCCCTCACTTTTTCATGGTGGGAAGAGAGCGCAGTAAATCCCATTCCTTTTTCCCATGGCAGACCAGATCCACTCTCCGGCTACAGTCACCAGGCGAACACAAGTTACTAAGCGGCATGCTCCGATAGTGTTCCAGCATTGCTAGCTGCATGTTGACACAACAACACACAGCACAAAGACAATAAGGAAACACCTAGACCAATGGTGGCAGCAGCAGCAACAACAAAGGCGACGATGACAACAACAACAACAACAACAACAACAACAACAACAACAACAACAACAACAACAACAACAACAACAGCAGCAGCAGCAGCAACAGCAGCAGCAGCAGCAGCAGCAACAACAACAACAACAACAAAGACAGAGTCTTGCCCTGTGTAATAGCCACAACATACCCTACAGGCCATCTAATATCAAGGCCAAGGGTCCACAGAGGCCGGCACAAATATATCCTTAATGATATGGAGTGAAGCACAGTGAGGCGTGAAGGGTTTTCCTAAGGTCACTACAGTGCGTTTCAAAAATATAGACGCGTGATTTCAAAAAACCGTTAGGCCAGCATCTATACCACAAAAATCTGTGATCACTTTGTGCATAAAAATTCCGAAATGGGGCGTGTCCTATCCGATCGCTTAAAAATCTATATGACAGTAATTGCGTGAAGGACCTGAGCAATATTACGAAACAAATTCTCAAAAAGCTCCAGCCAAATTTGAAATATTTCGAAAATACCATGCGTCTATATTTTTGAAATGGACTGTAATGACTATTAATAATAATTAATTATACACACTCCTATATTTTAAAAGCATACAAACAACAGTACCTTGATGCCCTGATTCAGGGCTGCCACTGAATGGTTCACATGTAGAAAGTGGCTAATCAGCAGCGCCAATGACTGGTGACCAAGGCGAAAAGAGTGCTGAGCAGAAAACAGTACCTGCACAACACAAGCAATACCAATAACTACAGATTGAGGTAAGAGCAATCATTATTACAGGGCGACTCCAATTTGAGGGTTGATTGATAAGACACCGGCAGCACACACACAAACAGACATTCGGATACACAAACAATGTAATCGAAAATGTAGAATGTTCTTTGCTGAAAGGATGCGAGTTAGACTACCAAGCTGCAGGGCTATTCTGCTGCCAATGTCCAGCTGAGCGGGTCTAAGTGGAAGACAACCCACAGTGGTATATGCTGGTGAGTGTACACTGCTACTGCATGCACGGGCTAACATACACCCAATTGGAAAAATCCGCATAAAATCCCTGAAATGATGTGGCGCTTATTTCAGATAGGCGGTACTAAAAGACCGGCGCTAATTTCCGAAAACGCGGTATGAGCATAGCAGGCACACATCCGTGTGTACGTGCACAGACACACATGTGCGCAAGCACGCGAAACACAAAGCCATACCTTTTCGACTATAGTAGCAAGATAGGTTGCTGCAGGAGCTGAGCGGAATGAAGTGATGGCCAACAGTTGATTAACACCGGGAGGCAAAAGTGTCGAAACATTCTCACTGCTACTACTCGAACTTAGGCCAAACACCAGCCTAAAGGGTATGCGATCCAGATAGAAGCTTGAAATAACAGCAGCAGCAGCAGCAGCAGCAGCAGCGGCAACAATAAGTACATTTTGAGAGGACAACAATGGCACAATCATAAGTTGCAATCACCAACATCCTTTCCCCAGTGTTTAGGAGACACTGAGAGGAATTTCAAGTGACGGCATCGGGGAATGAGTTCAAGTGACGGCATCGGGGAATGAGTTCAAGTGACGGCATCGGGGAATGAGTTCAAGTGACGGCATCCGGGAATGAGTTCAAGTGACGGCATCGGGGAATGAGTTGAGTATTTTAAAATGACTACACAGACAGGTCGGGGTCGGGGTCGGGGTCGGGGTCGGGGTCGGGGCCAAGAAGTGGTCCAGGAGAAGGAGACAGGTCGGGGTCGGGGTCGGGGTCAAGAAGTGGTCCAGGAGAAGGAGAACACGTCTGCATGTTTCTTACTGGCAAAGAGAAAGAAAGTCGTCCAGTAGCTGACTTTGAAAGCTTTCAAACTCCTGGAGGACAATGACGACTGGCTGCACTGCTGACCTGGATTCCGCCAGTGATGGATCTATGACACATAGACACACAGACAGCCACACACACACACACAGACACACACACGCACATGCACACGCGCACACGCACACACACACACACACACACACACACACACACACACACAAACACACATATTCCATTGCGACTGGTACCAACTGTTTGACCTCACTCTGTTTGACCACAGCAAATTAAACTCGTTACTTTTTTAAACCCGTTGTTTTTCGTCATGTTTAAAAACACAAAAAAAAGGAATAAGCACGGGGAGATGGGGGATAGAAAGCAATCATAAGTATTAGTTGGATATGACATACAGCAAAACAACAAGCACAGATATGCACACTACAGTCAGACCTCGCTTAACCGCACACATCCGTTTTCTACAAAAAAATATTCGGATAGGCGAGAAAACCGGATGACCGAACACAGGTTATGTTGGATGCACCACGTATGCTGTTAATCTGTAACCAGCTATATTCTTCCGGATGGTGAGGGATTCGGATAAAAAAGGATCGGATAAGCGAGGTCTGACTGTAGTAGGGCCCAGTTCTCTGCCAAAAACCAGTGTTGCACCCAATGAAAGCAAGCCGTGCCTTGTTGCTTATGGATATTGTTCAACTCAGACCGTAATGGTATAATTATCGTAGAGAAGACTACGTGAGTACGAGGGTGATACTGGTGAACATCAACACTGAGCACGAAGAAGCAGGGATTCACACTAGGGAACAGTATCATCCGAGTACAGTGGCTCTATTCTGCTTTTTATTGGTGGATTCCACCCTGCATGCCTGAACTGTTTCCTATAGTCGACATATGCCAGGCATTGCAGCATGCTATGTCCGTCTCATAACACCATACTCTTCCCACCTGCCTTGAAAATCGTGTAGATCATACGGAACGTACATTGTACAAACACTGCACATTGTGTAGCCTGTCTACGGAAGCCAGCTCCATACAAGAACAGTGAGCTGGTGCAGGGTCATGTTCAGCTCCATACAAGAACAGTGAGCTGGTGCAGGGTCATGTTCAGCTCCATACAAGAACAGTGAGCTGGTGCAGGGTCATGTTCAGCTCCATACAAGAACAGTGAGCTGGTGCAGGGTCATGTTCAGCCCGATAAACATACTGCCCGAAATAAGTACAGGTGCGGGGCGCACAATAGCCGCACATGCAGCGCTTACCATGCACATCTACATGAAAATGGACTTCTCCACTACACACAAGTCAGGTCCGAAAGTTAGTTCGTGCCTGATAGTTAGTACGGGCGTGACCACTAGATTCTAAAGTAAAATAATACTTCAAGTACGTATTTAATTACGGTAGGATTCCTCTAGATACTGCAGGGGACATGCGAAGCCCACGATATGCTTGTCAACATTGATCAGCATGATATCATCTTTGGTTCTACGCCTCAACCAAGTCAATAAGTTTCTTTATGTACATGAACAAGGTATATTCACAGACATGTGCACTCTTCTATGCAATACACGTGTACTATGTAGACGCATCACAATGATAATGTGCAATGTGCTGTTCAAGATTTGCAGATGTATCGCGCTTTTACGTGTACTCCTAGATCCTGTGCTGCATGCAGTTCATCATGTTCATGCTGCCAACTAGGGTCCCGCGACCTACAAAAAGCTTCTGCATGTGTAAAAGTACATACAGCATGCAGGGTGCGGAGCTCGCTTACGACAGGTAAAAACTGGACTTGGTGCACAAAGTCCATGGCAACCTGTCTATCCGCCGTTTGTGCATGAAAATGTGACAGGATTGCGCTTGATGCAGGGTCCAGTTAACCCGGGTTTTACTGGACATGACTGTGCTCCATTTGAGCATTTACAAGTGAACAGGCGATACTAGATGATTGGCAAGCTGGATCAGAATTGCCACACGATCACAAGATCTTCTAGTCAAACAGGTATGTATGACAAACAGAAACAGTAAAAGCAATGACAGCAATCTGGATGCGCTGGTGTGAACCGTAGCCAGTGTCACTTATAGAAGTCATGGGACAAAGTCTTTGTTTCACCCACAAAGCCTGCGACCAGAGGAAAGCAGTTTGACCAGAACGATGTGTTTTGGCCTTCCCAGATCCACAGCAGTACAGGTGCTACAGTAGTAGACGGAGCTTCACGCAGTGTTGGGAGATCAGGGTCAGTCTCAACTTAGTGTAAGTCGCAGTGCCACTCCCATCCAAATAATTCAGGTTTTAACCGTTTAACTCCAAGATGCGGGGTGACCATGGTGACGGGTGTAACCAACAACGTCCAGCCAGGGATGAGCTGCGGCAAAGAGCTTTCGAATACCGGTATGTTGCTTCAACTGCCCGGTCCTGCAACGATCTCCCCTCTCGTCAACCTTCGTGTTACCAGACCGCTCTTCATCTGCGGAATTCCCATTTACGAAGGGCAGTTTTGCTAATTTCTGGGAGATCTTTCGACTTCTTGTCACCACAGTTTCGGACTTCTTCAACACTTCTGTGAGCTCTACCGAGGTCCAGAGTGAACTACTTGAAGTATCAGGCAACCACTATAGTTAGTAAACAAGCTGAAGCTGGGAGTAATGTTGACCATTCAAGTGCCAAATGAACATCTTTTGGGAGGAAGAAAAAGTAATGACCATCCTTCTGTAGCTGTACACTTCTGGATTTGCGCAACTTTTGCCGTCTTTGCAAAAGTGAAAAGGCGCATGCAAATACGGTACGCTTTCCAACGGCCGAAGAGAATTGGAAAGCTTGTGTCTTTGAGGATAACTCGAAATAATTTGCGCTAAGACACTGCAAAATCGCTTCGATTGTGGATTTCATTCCATAGAATGTGGTACCTACAAGACCGCATTTCCATCACTTCGCAGTGGCCTTTCTTCCGTTCAGTTTGTTCCCGCCCTCCCACCCCGGACTAAAGGGTGTTTACATATGTTGACGCTTTTGTTTTTGCCTAGGGCAGTTACAACTGCAGTGTTTTTCTTTGTTGGGTCTTTAAAAAACATTAGGGGTGGTGTGCGTGTCGTGGGCCGTTGTATGGTTACAGATGAATTGGCATGAGGCAGAATGCAAGATTGAATTGAGGGGTCGGTGGGATTTTTCAGGGGCCGTCAAGGCATTGTGTTAACTGAAGCTGGATGATGACCTGTGTGGTGTGCCAGTGTGAAGATGCTGTGCAAGGGTGTTCTCTTGCGTTTCGGAGGTGTGTGTTTTTTTACATTACCCTATTGTTATGCCGTTGCTGGACATGCTGTTTGCTGTGTAATTATCAGCATTTTCGATTGACTGTTGTATCGATCGTGTATATATTTTGTTAACTTACAAAATTAATTATAGCATAAAAAATCCCGTTTGTGTCTTTCCCTCAAACCAGTGAATATTTTATGACTCGGGCGGAGTCGGGGCTCCCGCGTGCTAGTTTGCAAGTGAAGTGTGTGGGTTACAGTGAGGGCTGCGTCCCACCCGCCTGTGTGGATTCACAGGAAGTGTGAGTTACGAAGTCTGAAGAAAACTTTGAACGGTCTCTGCTGGAATAACGACTACACCATAGCTCAGTGAGTCAGTGGTTAGAGCATTGCTGGCTACAAGCGAGGGTCCCTGGTTCGAGTCCTGGTGGTGACAGTCAATAATTTCTTCAGACTTTTCCCATTTGTGTCTTTCCGTCAAACCACTGAATAAAAAAAGAGGAAGCAATTCTTAAGCCGTGTTCCCAACTGGCGCGTGGACGCGGTACGCTTGCGGTTCATGCGTGCCCAAACGCGCGCTCAAGCTTTCACAAGAAACAGCAATCCAAATCGTATTTAGCGCGTGCGGCACCTTCGAGTACTAATTTTTTTACCCCGCCAGTCAAAGTGACTGGCATGTACATGTACGCTGATACGCGCTGAAAATTCCAACATGTTGGAATTTCCATTTCGGCGCGTTTCCGTACGCATGGCGCCCCAAAGGCCAGCAAAAATACGCACAGACGCGTGGTTTCACGCGTACACGCGCCAGTTGTGAATACAGCTTTAGGGTGCGTTTGGTTGGTACGATCTAGAACAGGATCGAACAGCTGGTGCACATGGAGCAGCATGATGCCAACCAAACGGTACTCCAGAAACAGAGCACATTTTTGTGAAAAATATGCCAAACTTTGTGCATTCTTCAAAAATGTGTATGGGTCACCATGGTCACTGTGTACGGTACGACGAGTCCAACCCAAAAGCGTATGCACGTGATCATTTGGGACCAAAATTGATGTTGCCGCCAGGTTTCACTGTGAAAAAGTGAAACTGCTCGGTCTGCTCCGGCCTCGAGGCCGGAGCAAGCAGAACATGTTCTGGCCGACCCTGAACAGGTGCAGTCCCAACCAAACGCGCTGTTCTGGTGAATCCTGTTCTAGGTCGTACCAACCAAACGTGACCTAAACGAGAGAGCTTGGAAGCTCAGGGCCCTACGCTATGCTTTTCTGCCTTGATGACCTAGACAAAAAAAAGCATAGGGATGTTATAAATTCTTATAAATTTCTACTTTTTGTTTTTAGACATAACCTGGGATTCGAACCCGCACTATCGCCCTGCATGCATCCCCGGACCCCCGATACACTTCGCATACATACTAATTCTTCCAAGTTGCTTCACGTTATGATCTTGTATTTGAAAGCCCTATTTGAATATGCATTGTGGCCAGCCGTCTTTGATTGTACGGTACGGTACGGGACAGGTACGGGACAGGCACGGTCGAGGGTAATACGACACCATCTACCGCGTGACCCCATTGCCATGCCTATGTATGCCTTGGGTGTCACCCCGCTTATCGCTGATGTTGCTTCTGCCGACGTGGTACAGGAATGGTACGCGGATGATTCTTCAGCTGGCGGCCGCCTGCGCCCGCTACGGCGATGGTGGGATGACCTGAATGCAAAAGGGTCGGATTATGGGTACTTCCTGAATGCAACAAAGTCGATCCTGCTCGTGAAACCCGAGGCGTACGAGGAAGCCACTGTGATTTTTGCTGGTACTGGTGTGCGTATTGAGAAGGATGGTTGTCGTCATCTAGGAGCAGCCCTTGGCACGCCGTCCTTTGTGGAAGAGTACGTTGCTAATAAGGTCACCGACTGGGTCCAGCAGATTCGTCGTCTGGCTGAATTTGCATCGACTCAACCTCAGGCAGCCTACAGTGCCTTCATTCAGGGACTACAGCCGCGGTGGTCCTTTCTCTCAAGAACCCTGGAGGATGCCCCTGCACTGTTTGGTCGTCTTGAAGACGTGATTCGGGACATCCTGATCCCAGCTCTGACCGGCCACGCGCCACCGTCTTCTCAGGAGCATGCACTGCTGGCCTTCCCATGTCGCCATGGTGGTCTTGGCATCACCGACCCGACATCTATGGGCGGCAACTACCGCAATTCACGCAAGATCACGACATCCCTGTGGGAGAAACTAATCGCCCAAGATTCCTCCCTAGATGGCACCGCGGCGCAAGTTCTCCGCATGAAGGCAGAGGTACGTACGACTTTGCGAACCAACCTCCTGGCAGCCGTGAAGTCTTTCAAGGATGGTGCTGGAGCAGAGCTTGAGCTGCAATTGACCCTAGCTTCGGAGAAGGGGGCCTCCAGCTGGCTGACTTGCCACCCTCTAGCCATCCATGGATTTCGTTTGTCCAAGGCGGAGTTTCGCGATGCCCTCTGTCTCCGGTACGGGTGGACACCAGCACGCCTGCCATCAGGATGCGTCTGTGGCCATGGTAGCTTTGACGTCACCATGCCTTGTCCTGCAGTACTGGGGGATTCCCCAGTATTCGACACAATGAAATTCGAGACCTCACGGCTGATGAGTGATGTTCTGCGTCAGGTCACGCATATGCGTGACCTGACGCATGGTGTGTGCACAGAGCCGATGCTGCAGCCAGTCACCGGAGAGAAATTCCGGCTTCTGTCCACAACGACCGCTGATCAGGCTCGTCTTGATGTTGCCGCCAACGGAATCTGGGGTGGCCGATTTGAGCGCACCTTTCTTGATATAAGGGTTTTCAACCCCTACGCTGCCTCAAATCGCGCTGCCTCAGTTTCCTCAGTGTATGCACGTCATGAAAAGGAGAAACGCCGGAGATATGAGCAGCGTCTGCTTGAGGTTGACCGCGCCACGTTCGTGCCAGTAGTGCTGTCAGCCACTGGTGGCACTAGCAAGTGTGCATCGGCCCTGTTCAAGCGTCTTGCCAGCATGCTATCTGACAAGGTGAAGGAGCCGTACTCCGTGACGATGGCATGGCTTCGCTGCAAGCTAAGCTTTGCATTAGTCCGAGCTAGCGTGATGTGCCTTCGTGGGGCAA